>NW_023461436.1:0-25921 GCF_013731165.1 Rhagoletis pomonella
TGTTTATTTCCCTTTCGATTATTTAATGTTTATTAGTTTTTTTTTTTTATGAAAGTGTAGCTCGTTATCTAACAAAAACCATGTAATGCCGAAATTCCACTAGGCATTGAAATGACGAAAAAGTTGTGCCATTTACAAAATGCAACGTGGGAACGAATTGAATGGCAATTTTTCTTATAGGCATTTTACGTGATTCAACTTTCACAGGCGATTAGTTGAATCAAAAGTCGAATGAAAGTAGGCAGCTGACCAGCTTCATTGAACGCGATTAGTTGAAAGGCCATTTACATCAGGCAACTGCTGCATTCAACTAAAAGTCGCCTGCAAAATCGCCTCATATAAATTCCCTATTACGGATATAGATTACGGATTAGATATCTTTTAATGTCCAACTTAATTTGTGTCATTTAATGCCTAGTGGAAATCCAGCATTAGAAAAAATTCAAATTTTGTACAAAAAAGTTTCATAAAAATTGTGAGCTTTTCAATTAGATTAGTAAGAGATTCATTCTGAGTAGGCAGTTTGTTGCCCATTCAATTTTTGTAAAAAAAAGCGCAAATTTTAAGAAGCTAGGACATTTGAAAATTTTTTGTGGTAGGTGTTGCTCATTTTCTTCATACAAAAAATGTTCGAACATAAGTACTTCGCCACCGTTCATATGCAGATATACATACGTGTTAGTTTAAAGCAAACATACATACATACTATATACCATCCTTATTTGAAGGGACAAGCTAGATACAAAACTAACAGCATTTTGGTATAAAAAATTCAAACCATGTCTGTAAAATTAAATTTTTTTGTTTAGGGTCTATTGTATGTGAGCAAGCATTCAAGTAGTTATGGTTGAGTGAATTATTTTCTCGTTGCGGCCTGCATACTATAAATTAAAATCATTTTATTTTGACGCGTTTTTTTTCATTTTCAATATTACAGATAACGTTTCGATTACCTCCCAGTTTTATATATTTGTTTAACATAGTATGAGTATGCATAAATAAAATTCTCAAGATTTTTTCGCTTGTGTGGCGAAAATTGCAAATGTACCTGAATACTGTGAGTAAAATAAAAATTTGGCAAATTTTATTGGGTGAGAATATTGTATTTTATTTTTAATGTTTTTTGAATTAGCTTACAAAAGACGAATGTATAGTACTATAAATATTTTTTTGTTTTTTTTTTTTATGTTTTAATTCTGATTTGAACTATTTTGAGCATTTGGGAGGTTTGAGTTTGAACTCTACGCTATTAAAAAATTAAGAAATTGAAGGTCTCATATCAGCAGCCGAAAAATGGGAACATACGAGAAAGTGTATTTTAGTAGCATTTTCTGACTTCAAAACATTATTTCAAAAAGAAATCATTAATAAAATAAGAATTCAATTTACATCTAATTCAACTAGCTTTTTCTTTTTTTTTATTCCAAAAAATACAAATATTGCGTTAAGTATGCACAAATTACCGCTACCTCTTCTATGATGAGTAAAAATTTCATAGATGTATCGATTACCAGTAGCTCACTAGAAGAAAATATAAATTCATTTTTACTATGGGAGCATACGTAAATTCAAAACTTTAAAGCCATTTTTCTAGGAGGTTTGTTTGAGCAATGACACTATTGAAGTAAATAAGCGATATGTACATTTATGTACAAATGTAATAAATGACGTCAAAATATTTCAATAAGTTGTAGTTTATTTTATTTGTTAATTAACATCTCATTTACTTACAAGGTTTCTGTGAAAGAAAGCTTTTATACATTTGTACGGCTGTAATCAATAAATGTGCAAAAATCTAACGTAAACAATTTGAGACCACTTAATTGAGTGTTTATTACATGAAAAGAATGTCTGTTAATTAGAAGCCAAACTGGTTCCAACTGTAAAATACCAAATTTCGTATAAGAGAAAAAAAAATACACAGGAAAGAAAGTTTGGATATACCTACAAATGTACAAATTGTTACAGAAAGGCCCTCTCTAACTTTTGTGCTTCTCTACAGAGTAGTTATACAACTTTATAAACACTCGATTCGATTAAGTCTTCAGTGAGTAATAAACTACTTAGGGCAGAGCTGAATTTCAAAAGTAAATGAGTTGGGCTTTTCTATATTAAGATGATGGCCTGATAATTCGAAACGACTTGTCTAAAAGTTTTTACCATTTATTTTTTCTTTATTAGGTTTACTTTATTTTTTATTTTTGGAAGCTATTAATCCTTTCATGTCAAAGCATCACTACCTACGATAATAATATTTTGGCGCTTACACTTTTGCTATGTTTGACCGAGCTTCTCCTCCAATTTGTGGTGTTCGTGTTGATGTTGTTACACAAATGCAGGGACCTACAGTTTAAAGCAGGGATGGAATCTAAAAATTTCAAAATGTGCCTAATGGTCTTCAAAAATAGTACCGAAAAGAAGATGAAAGGTCTTTTAAGAACAGTATATGTCTTTTAAGAACACTGACTGATTGTTTTTATGACTTTTATAAATAAAAGTCTTCAATAACTGCTATATAAAACATTTAATTTAAAAATAAAAAATAACTGTTATTTGTAGATTATTTAGATAAAAATGAAAAATAATTGTTATTTTGGATTTATAGAATAAAAATTAGTAATAACTGTTATCTAAGAAGTAATTTAATAAAAGAAAAAAAGTACCGTTAAAGAGAGATTTTTTTAAATAAAAGTTGTAACTGTTACGGTGCCTGGTCGTCGTCAAAACAATTATCTACATAAGAGTACGTGTTAAAATAATTTGACAGCTGTGGTCATTAGCCCGTCGTTTCCAATGTGTTTCAAGCTATACAAAAAAGAATAGACACAAAGATAGACATAGAGAAAGCGAATGAGATAAAGATAAATATGAATATAATAATGTTTTAAAAGATCAAGATAAACTCCCCTCTCATTGATTCGCCTTCACTCAACTCACCTCAGTTTAACTCACCTTAATTCATCTTAACTAGCCTCAACTGAGGGCGAACACTAGTATTTATTAAAAGGTTTTTTGTCATTAGTCGGGAAAAAATTTGGTTTGGTCAAGAACGTTCCAACGGGAACAAAGTATTGAGAGCAGTTTTAACGGAAACAAAATGAGAACAAAAGGTTCGGGAACGTGTCCGTAAAGAGCAAAATGCGAACAAAATTCTCGGAACCGTTCTTAAGAAGAGCAGAATGAGAACGAACGTTTCAAGGAGGATGAAATAAGAACAAAATTTTAAGGAACTTTCTGTTAGAAAACAACACGAGAACAAAGGTTTTGAGAACTTAAGATTAAGAATGAGGGCGTTTGCGTGTTGGGATGAAAAATCTGTTCAGTGAGAACTATGATGGTTAATTCTAATCCAGAGGAAAGCCTGATCATTTCAACTTCCAGATCGCTTATCATTAGCGTGAACTGTCCATTTATGTAACAATTTTTCATTTTCTGTGCAAGAAAAGTTCGTGTCTTAAGTCTTTCGTTGACTCAATTTGCATAATTATCTTTCAGTTTTTTGTTTATCAATTTTTGTATTCAAACATTTCAAACTAAGGAACGCTATGAGAAATATGTTGTTCTTGCTCCGATTCTTCGCGAATAGTTCATAGAAGATTTGCTCCCGTTTCGTTCTATGTCTGAAAGTTTCTGAGAATTTAGTTAACGTTTTGTGCTTTGCTAAAACGTTCCGGAGACTTATGTTCGTGTTTTGTTCTCTTAGAAATGTTCCCGAAGTTGTTGTTCGATCTCTTTGGGAACGTTTCACAAGATTTTGTTTTTATATAATTCCTGTTGAGAACGTTCTCGATAGGTTTGTTCTCACTTTCGTTCATGTGAAAACATTGCCGAAGGTTTAGTTCTCATTTCGATTTGGGTTTTTAAGCGCTCTTGGGAACAAAGCTACGTGAGCGACATTTAGTCTCGATCATACCTTTTGTATCTCAGTATAAAATAGTAGTTCATTGACCAAGGGGGCGGGGGAAAGAACATTTGTCTTTTATTAGCTTTAGTTTTCTACTTACTACAAAATCAAGGGGAATCGGATGGTCGACCACCACTGTTTATTGCAATTTCTGCGTTTTTAATTATTGAATTAAAAATCATACCACCGCTAATGCCAAATTTAGGAGATTAAAATTGTAAACACCGTCAATATTTGCAATTGCGCCACAGGCTTCAACTCGCATACATATGTATGTATGTACATTAGGGTGGTCCGTAAAAATTAAATGCACGAGTTTTTCACATATAAATTTTGGTCCCGATTGCAGACGGTTAAGGCGTGTCGCACAGGGGGCAAAGTAGGTACAGATTCCTCTATAGAGACTCAAAAAATTAAAATAATGTTTTTTCTTCTAATACCCAAAATCGATACTACCATAGTCGAAGATATTACATATAAATTTTTATCCCGATTGGAGTCGGTTATGTTATATAGCGGGGTCAAAGGCCTCTATGGACTCAAAAATTTTTAATTAATTGTTTTCATTTAATACCCAAAATTGATATTACTAAAGTTGAGGATATATTTTGGTACCGATGGGAGTCTGTTAAGGCGTCTTCATAGGGTAATCTGAACTTTGACCCCTGTACTACACGCCTTTACCGACTTTAATCGGGGCCAAAATTTACATGTGATATCTTCCACTACCGTAGTATCGATTTTGGGTATTAGATGAAAAAAAAAAAATTAATTTTAATTTTTTGAGTCTCCATAAAGGAATCTGAACTTTGCCACCTGTTCGACACGCCTTAACCGTCTCCAATCGGGATCAAAATTTACATGTGATATCTTCGACTGCAGTAGCATCGACGTAGTGGTTGAGGCTTAGGAAATCTGATGTAAAAATTTTCTACCTACATTTAAGGATCACCCTAATGTATATACGTACACACACAGTACTTACTTATGTATGCATAGATGTATCTACACTATGCTAATAAGCTCGTAAGCGCATTCATTCGTTCTTAGTCATAGGATAGAAAGAATAATGTACATACATAGCTATGTACATATGTATGTATGCCTATACATAATATGTAAATTGTTACCCAGCAAAATAAAACCCATACATATATACGAACCTTATTAAATCTGAGCGGCGAATTCTCATTTAAAGTATGCCGATAACAATAAATAAACGCTCTTGTTACAAAAACACCGCAAAGTTTTAGTAGCGCTTCTTAATTAGCAACATGTGATTGTGTGTTAAAGTAAATGGCAGCTATCTTCTCGCTATAACAACTTTCTTTGTAATTTTTTAAGTACCTATAGGTACAGTTGACGAGTGCTAGCTGTCATCGATTATCAGCTATTAACTATCGGCCGACATTGCGAATTGGCTGAGAGAGAGCGCAAGCAACAAGTGGAATTTTTGTGTGCAAATAAAATACATATGTATGTATTTACGTAAAAGTGGTAGGAGTAAAATTAAATTCTTTTGCTCAGTTTTGAGTGTATGGTGAGTGCTTGTGTGTATTTTAGCTGTTGTTGTCAATCAGCTATCTGTCTGACCGATGCTCAGCAACCACACTTAGACACCAAACATATGTGACCACGTACATATGTACATTAGACTGCATTACTTCCCATAAAAAAAAAATCGGTACTGTTTTTCCATTGGATATATCAAATCTGCGATATATTAAGACTTGCGACAAAGTATTTTGGAAAAATAATAAGAATTACGCGACCTGGACCGATTTGAAAATATCGGGAAGAGAGGGTTCACTTGGCGAAACCGTCATCGGGGTAGACTGGAGACGAATTCAATGAATTTATAAATTTATGAATAGTAAAGTTTTATTGAACATCTTTAAAATTTTAAGCCTACAACGCCTTACTAATAAATAAATAAACAAATATAATAAGTTTTGTAATCCCGACGTAAAAACCGCAACATTTTTTTCTTGATTCAGTCTAACGTGCATACATGTGTATGTACATTGTGCGTACCACTTGGCGCCCGCTGCGCACTCACCTGTGTGGTGGCGATGCACAGCAGCTAAAACGGCTCATATGTCATTAGTTTCCTGTGTTAATACTTTGCCAGACTTTTTTTATAAAGCCATATGTACATACATATGTATGAACATATATTTGTCTATATATGTACTTACTTAGCTCTACATGTGTTTTTTACACATATGGCCACTGAAATGGCCAGATATATATACATAGACTGTTAGGTCCCTAACTACGCCAGATGCAGCTCGAAATATAATAACTAGGGCTGTGCGATTATTCGATTACTCGAGCAAGTTGGTTAATCAGTTATTCGATTAATCAGTTACTCGAGTAATCAAGATTTTGATTATTCAAAACGATGGTTAATCGAGTTAACTTGAAATATGATTACTCAAAAAAGTTAATTTTGCTCGTTAAAAGAGTTTCCTTTGGAAAATGCTTATTTAAATTTTTATAATCTTTATATGTAAAAAGTACCTTGAAATGTTGATTACTCATTTTACTCATAATGTTGATTAATCATAAAGCAAAAATTGCTCAAATATTTTTGTTTTTGGTTAATCAAAAATCTTGATTACTCGAGTAACTGATGTTTGAGTAATCGTAATTTTCAATTAATCGAATAATTGAGGTATTTACTTGATGATTAATTAAAATTTTGAATAATCAATTAATCGCACAGCACTAATAATAACACAGAAGTTTCATTGACTAACGGCTCTAAGTAATTTCCTGCATTATTGTTATACTTAGCGGTAGTGTTTGATCCCTCTAAGAGGCTCCTCATGTTATCTTCTCTTCATAATCCATCTGCTTGAGCGGGATTTTGCGAGCCTGAGAGCGTGCTGAACAGTTCTTTATTATATAGCTGTTTAGTCTGTTACATCATCCATAGCGAAGTCGGGCTAAATTTTAGAGTGCACCGTCTTTTTTCTCGTAAATTGTTCTTCCTCGATGTCAATTGGCTACGGTCAGCCTCCAAGCACAATGTTTGGCTAAATATAAGTCTGGACTGTGAATCGTTTATTTCTTGTGCCATGCTGTCGGGAACTCTGATTAAAAAGTTATTAAAAAGGCTTGTCAACTTTCCACGCGCATTTTCTTATTAAAACTAAATTTTAAGTTTCAAAACTTTAATTTCTTTTCGTTTCGTTACACACTTTTTAAATGTTCCTTTTTCCCATAACCAAAAACCACAAAATACTTTGATACATTTTGCAGAAATCCTTTAATTTGTGTGCCCATGTTGCCTTTACCATTTTAATTTTAGAAATACGTTTACTATTGCATAATCAGCAACTCCGATACCACCCCATAAAGCCTTAGTTTTATAAATTTTGCAAACATTTGTTTTTTTTTTGTTAATTCTTGTCCGCCATATTTGATCAGCTGTTTTGAATTTTAGAAAACTGGCCAGAGATTCTTATTCAGCGAACTCAAAAACCTTCCGAGTAACGTATTTCAAGCGAATCTAGTCAATTTTTACTTTTTCGGCCGCCATATTGGATCCGCCATTTTGAAATGTAATAATATTAATTGTATAAAAGGAAACAAGCACGAATGAGCGCTATTTTGTTTGTTTTTAGGAAAGCTGTCGTGCCATAGCCAATTTAATCAAGAGTAAATTTAAAAGAATTGTCGGTCGCTGTGGTGTTGCGGTAAGCAGTGCGCGCTTTCACTCAACATCGCAAAAAATTTAGAGAAAAGGTTTTTTCTTAACAGCGGTCGCCCCTCGGCAGGCAATGGCAAACCGAGTGTATTTCTGCCATGAAAAACAACTTCCCATAAAAATACAATCGCCATTCTGAGTCGGCATAAAACTGTAGGTCCCTCCTCTTTGTGTGACAACATCAAGGCGCACGCCACTAGTCGGAGGAGAAGCTCGGCCAAACACTAACATATATGTAAGCGCCAATCTATTATTATTATTCAATTTAAAAGAAAAAAACTTGAAAGTCCGATAAAAATTGCACACTTGCAACACTTATACCAAAATAAGTGAATTTCCACCTACTGTGGGTCCTGCCGACTTCACTGCCTTTGCATAATGTTATGTCGGCTATCAGCAGTTTTTTCTCAAACAGCAGTGGTATGAATCGCGTATACTTAGCTTCGTTAGCGATAGTTTGTTGCTAGTTAGATTAATCCATCGCATGCAGCTTTCTATGAACTTACCAATCTGATTTTATTGATTTCTTTCGAGGTTTTTTTCGCTTTCCATTTTAGTGGATACAAGTTCCGCAGCTTTTTTTGTCTGAAATATATTCCTGTGGTTAGACAAGTTAAATGTCTGCCTAATGCCTAGCTTCTCACAGTAGACCCCAACTCTTACTCAACCAATCATGTCTGAGTCCTACTTGTATATACTAGAGGCTAGTTCTCATGCCCATAGTTACTATAATAATTTTGAACCTTCTCTCTCAGCTCAGGCAGTTTCCATTGCTAGTGAGTTATAAATGCCCAACGATTTTTACGTCATTCCACCTGTCGCCGCCAGCCTCAAAGCTGATTTCTTTAATATAATTACCTATATAATAAACAGTATCTATATCAATGACCGTATGTGTATTTGTCTGTATACCAGATACGTCATAACGTCAACGCGTCATAAAAAATCACAAAATTTATTTTCAAATAAGATATTAATCATCGAAAAAAGAGGCAAATATTGACGCAAATAAATGTGGGAGTATAAATGAGGGAAAACAGAAGCAAAAAAAGAGTACGACTATTATTAAAAAATGCCCAACCAAAGAATAATAGAGGTTACGCAATCCCTTTTAAATTTAAATCAAGTTAAGGAAAAAATCGGCAAACATTTCTATTTATAAATACATCCTATCTAATCTGATCATAAAATGTTTCAATTAATTTGGGCTTTGTTTATTAGGTCACCACAAATTGCGAAGATCATTCAAACATTTCGCAAATATAAAAACACTCTGAATTAATTTGGTAATACTCCTTGATTTATAGGCCTTGGGCGCACGCAGCCGGCTAAGACGGTGAAGGACCTGTCATGGGAGCGTCACTCGATTACTCACGTGACTACGTCCCTTTTTTCTCTTTTCACAGTAAAATAGTCAACATTTTCGTTACCTAACCATAATTTTACTAGTTATATGTAGAAATCCGCCTTTATGTCTAATCCTTTTTCGCATTCCTCTCATATTAGTAAGCCGACAAGTTTGCATACATGCAGTCATACGTACCATGTAGGAAAAATTATCCACACGAAAATTTAGCGTCAATCAAAAGCAGAGGAGCTTTTTTGTCTCAAAGGCTTAGCTAAAATTCCACTTTTGTGTGTGGCAGAGGTTATGGCGCAGTTCACCCAGAAAAAATTAAATAAAATAATAATGAAACCTTTTTTACACAACTTTCTTCTATTTAAAGCGCTACACCAGCCTGAAAAATTTGGTAAAAATACTTTTTTTCTGACGCAGATATGAATCTATGTAGGAAAAAAATATTTAACTTTTTTCAGGGGTTTGAATAAGCGATATGAATTTTCATGAAAAGTCCCCAACGTAGAGCAATAGGTGGTAAAAATTGCAGCCAAATCCGTCCAGCAGATCTTGGGATATCGTGCACAGCAGTTTGGAAAAAATTGTTTCGAGAAAAACGCGAAAGAAAATGCGATCGGCATTCCGGAGCTTTTCTGTCACTCCTACTTTTAACTGCTATAACTTCTGAAGTAATTTGAACTTCGGAATGGTAGAAAAGAGTATATCGTTACCTTAATATAGAAGGCCCTAACTCACATAACTAAAATTTCGTATTGCATAAAACTATGCGGGGCTGATAAATCGACAAATGTGTCAAAATCAATATGGCTTTTTGTATATCAGCGACGAAGTGAGTTAGGGCCTTTCTATATTAAAGCAACGATATAGAGTTTATCCATTTTTTTTCAGGTTGGTGTAACCCCTTAATTCCTGTCGTACTGTTAATACTATAATTGTCCAAGACTAGGCAATATGGTCAATGTAGTAACGCTTTAACACATCTGAAAGTTTATCCCAGTAAATAATTTCAGGAGTTAAAAGCCCTTCCGAAAGGCCTTCCTGAGAGTGAAGGGGCCTTCCACTCTACACTCCTTTCTCCTTTCTTTTTTGTATGGAGTGGCACAAATTGAAGGACTTCTTCTTTCGCTACCCATGGAAGGCCGTCCAAAAGGGCTTTTATAGGGCGTACTACAGAAGGCCTTTTGGGGGAGTTCTTTTAAAGTTGCTTCTTTAATTTATAAAAATCATACAACTTTGAAATATTTGCTTAAGATTTATATCAAATATGAATAAGCCCTTCTAGAAGGCATGCAAGGAAGCACTTTTTCAGCCCTTCTTGGGTAGACATCTTAGAATGGCTTTCCTTAAGAACGCCTACCTAAATTATCTTCTGGGATTTTACATAAATGAATTAATATACGATGACAAATACCGTTAAATTTTACATAGTAAAAACGAACTATAGTTAGTAAGTTATTTCTTGGGTGTAACAGAACAAGAGACACCGCGACCTGAAAGATCTTTTGTATCTGATGCCATTTCTATATTCTAAAATAATGTTGTGGCCTGTCAGAATTTTGTTCAAAATGCCCTATCTCTACTGAAAACATTCAATACTTATGTTGAGATAGGGCGTTTTTCAATCTAATTCTGTGATAGGGCGTCAGCCGTCGATATGTAAGTTTTCCTTTTTCGTTTAAATGGATCGATAACTCTTAAACAACCGGGTAAAAATAGTAAGAATCATGAAGTGATGAGTAACCTTTTATTTTAGCATTTGTTAGTAGGCTGCTCTGGCTCGCATGGCCTCATCTTGTTACCACTTTGGATATTCATTATTTTGAATCACTACTGGTTTCCGATAATTCTCTTTTCAACGTAGAAAACTGGCGATTTTAAAAGCGTACCAAAAATTAATGTTGAATAAAGTATCAAATATCGTTTTTCGGTAGTTACTAACGTCAGTCACTTAACATGCATGGCGTTACTGTATATATCGAAGTCTTTAACTTTGTCACATTTCGATATTACTTGCATTTAGACGTCTGACTGGACATTGGCCTTTTGGTGTTCTAGGTGCGAATGGGTCGCTTTGTATTGCTTTTTCGACAGTTCCGAACCAGATTTAATGTGTCGTAAAACTTTAACATTGTTTAGTTTTATTTTTGTATTTAAGTTATTGCAAAGTTAGCATGTTGCGTCATTAAAACTATAAGCTATATAGTCTTTCCTTAAGGCAACAACTGAGAGAGTAAAGCCGCTGCAACAACAAAAACAAACAGATGCGATTATTAGTGGCTGACGATTGTCGAAACGACATTTTTTCACTAGTTGCTAATTTCCCTGTAGGGTAATGCCCACTTAGCTATTACATTTGCGCATTTCCAGTGGTGAGAATCGATTCGCGACTAGACAGCGCTGTCAATTTGCTCCTTCCTCCCCTTCTTTTATTATATGACTGATGGCGCTTGAAATAAAATATGTACATAGTACATTTGCCATTTCATTGTATTAGTTTTTGTTATTGTGTTATCTCACTGTTATTACGCCGGTGTCGGCATTATTATCGGGCGATGTCACCACCAGTGTGACCGCGGGCTTGTGAAAAATTGTAGCAGAGTGGAGACTTAAAATGTATCACTTTTCTATTTTAAGTATCAAACAAATAGTTTTTATGAAAAGCCATTTTCCAAAACAATTTAACATTTATTGATTGCAAAAAAGGTACACGTATCAGTTGTAACTGGTACTAGTATAATAATAATAAAGAAAATGTCTGTGTATGAGTTCAACTGGGTATTAATATAATGAAAACAGCAAAAATGTCTTATATATAAACTTATTTTTAAATGATCAACAGCTTGCTTCAGCGATAACCGCCGAACGTTTGACACTCGAAAAATTTTATGATTTTTAACGCCAACGTAGTTTTGAAACTCGGCAAATTCATCCACCTTTTTGGCACTTTGTGCGAAGAAATTGTAAACATCTCTTGCAAGTTTTTCGACTTCTATGGGAATTTTTTTACGCGATGGGAATAGTATCAAAATTTAAAAAGAAGTGTCCCTCAAAATTCATCGAAAAATGTATCACTTGTGATCTACTTGGATCAAAACGGTCACACTGGTCACCACTAGTAGTAAATTTTTGTGCTCCCATAAATTTACTTTTGCTTGCTTGCCTAGCCAGCGTGCGTTACCAGCAAAGTTCGCTCATTCGAGTCTTGGACGCCAAGGCGAGCGAACACAGTGCACAGTGTAGTAGTCTTGTAGAAGAATCAGTTAGTTATTTAGTAGATGTCGAGTTTGCTAATTGGATTTTACTACTGACGGATAGTCGTAACGCATAGAGCTTGCATTAACAAGCCAATAACCACAATATCAAAGTAACGATACAAGTGTGGTGTTCGGTCACCGCAATCATAATAATTTATCGAAACGATTTTTGCTGAAAGTTGAGTGACCAACTAAAAGTGCTGATATCAACAAACTTTATTTGCTCGTTTCGCTGACACCGCACTATAGCGGCGGGGTGGCGTAAAGTTGCTTTGCACAATGCAATGACCGCATATGCCGTTATATGCTATGTACGAATGCAGGCATACGGAAACAAGAAGTTCTAGGCTGTCTTTTGATTTACACGCTGCATGTTTTTTTTAGCGCCGCAGTGATCGACGCTGTGCTTTGGCCAACAGCGATGTGTAGTCGCCGGTTTTATTTAGCGTTTTGATGATACTGCGGTAAAAGAGAATAAACCTGAAGTAAATATATGGTATACATTTTGTTGTGCTTTCTAAACGCCATGATAAAGGAAGGAAAAGCGAAAGTGAAGTTTGATGTATTTAATTTTTTTGTTCCTAATATTACCAATACCGTTGTGCAAATTTGCTAAGAAGCAAACAATATAGCATTATATCATTTTATTTTGGGGTGTGCTTTGCCGTCGCTAGAACTTTGAATTGAAAATAGCCGATTGTGTTTTGTCTGCGGGTTTTCTTTAATTTTTATTTATTTTTTTCTATTTTGAAATTCCGTGCGGTTTTGCGCGAATAATTAGTGGCTTTGTTGCTACATCTGCTGCCAGCTGGCTAGTCAGTAGTGGTTTGTACATACTACATACGAACGAACGTACATACATATTTTCTCGCAGTTTGCACATATTTTATTTATTTATTTATTTCTTTTTTTTTAATTGTATTTTTTTCATAAAAATTTGTTTCTTAATTTCGCGCGAATTTTATTTTATTCAACACCAAATACACACATTTCTGCGCGCTGTATCGCAGGTACACACCCATAAAACGTTTTTCGTTATGATTTGCTGTTTATGAGGTTCGCTGCCTATTTTTGTGCCATTTTCGTTTAAATTTCAGCTACTCACGTGTGAGTAATTTACCGCCGTTTTAGTCTGCCTTATTAGCTTGTTAGCATTGTATCGCTGTTTATGGTGTACCTAACTCCGCTGTTATCGCAAAAAAAAAATACATAGTTGGAAACACCAACAACTCAAGTGAGCACAGTAGCATCGATTAATTTCATCGAGATTCGTGTGGTGTTTTTCCTTTATTGGTCGTGTGATCTAAACCAGCTGTTGCATATATCAAAAAGTGAAATTCGCCAAACCTTAAATGTGAAAAATTCTACTATATAATCTCTGTGAAATTACCAACTGAATAGATAAAAATGTCAAATGACAAAGGCGTCAGTTAGCTGTGTTATCCAGAGCAGCAGCTTGAATTCTCCACGCAAAGTCCATTATTTTATTGCTTTGGTGCGATATGCTTCCAATGTCCCGCCGAGTACCAAGGGTCGCAGCAAACAAAATAAGGCAACAAAAAAAAAAAATCAGCTCGATAAGAGTTATTCAAAGCATACTCACTTTTGTGCAAAGCTACATACCGCACGTTTGCTGGAAGAACGTCATAACTAAAAAAAAAATAAGAAACGGCTTTAGTACTTTCTTAGCCTTGGACAAAAGTAAATAATAACTAGGAAAACAAAATACATATATACATATGTATGTATGTACGAATATAATCGGATAATTCAAGTCGAAGTGGTCGAAGAGTGTTTTCTTCAGGGACGTGAACCGGATGAAAAACTTGGTCGGTTCGGTTCAGCGGTTTGAATCGTTTCTGCACCTTTGGATTGGTTGATCAAAATTGTTTTTTTTTTTTTTCTTTGACGCGGGGTGTCAGTTCGATTCAACAGTTCGGGAATCAATGAAAAACTATGTTTATTTATGTTATTTTTATTTAGTAAATATTCAAATAAAATTAATGTCATACGCTGCACGTAGTAAAACAATTGTGAGATGGTAAACAAACATAGTGGGGCATATTCTTGTTTTCGTACGAATCGACAACCACGAAATTTTCCTATCATTTTCTATACAAAATAGTAAAGTTGCAAGGAAGATGAATTTCCTTTTAGACACAATTGACAGATAACAAAAATATCTTTTGATTTTGTGCATAACAACCATTTGTGTGCACTTAACTAAAATTATTTTTTCAGTTTACGACGTTCTTGCAGCAAACGAGTGATATGTATGTAGACCATAATGCAGGAATGTATTCGCTTTGGGAATATTTTGTATGTGTTTTTTTTCCCACTTTTTTCATTTCTTTTACATGGGTTTGTGTTCGTGTTTGTTTGCGGATTTTGTGTTGTGTTTACTTTTTAACTTTTTGGAATATTTTTTGGCATGTTAACGTTTGCTTTTGCATCGCTGATCACGCTTGGCATCCGTGTTTTCTTCTCTGCCAGGTTTGTTTCGCTTCAAACCGCAATCGATGAATGGCGCGATGTGTGTGCGTGTTTGTCTAATAAAATTTCGCTTGGATACTTTTTTAACGCCGACAAACCGCAACCGGTTTGAACTGAGCGCATTTGTTTGATTACACCGAAATTTAGCGTTTCCATGCTAAATTTTGCATTTACTTGAATAAAATTTGTTCAACCATCCTAGTGTTTGGTTGTGTGATTGGAAGGAGTTTAGTGTAGATTTGATTATTTGCCAGCTGATAAGGATTTGCCTATGTGTTGTTAAATGTCAAAACAATAACGCGTCATTATTCAAGCCTTAACGCATTATTGTGTACATTTCTATTAGCTTTCGTTTAATAATTTTTTATTATTATTATTTTTTTTTTTTGATATGACGACGTTTAATAGCATTTCATCTTTGATTTTGGTCTTGAAATTCACGACATAATGATAGCCGTATAATAATTAATTAAACACACATAGAATATTAAAGAAAGTACCTACGTAATAAAAAATTCCATTGACTTTTGAACTGCTGTACAAAACCGATGATTTTGTGTTGTAAGATAGTGAATATTAAGCGCTAATTAAAATTTTTTCGCCTCTTAAAATAATGCTCATAATTTAAATAGATTAAATGATTCGCTCAAGCCAATGATGTACTCTTTAATTTTTTTGAAGCTCGTAGGTTAAGCAGAAAACATGTATCTGCATTTACATGTGGTGAAAAACAAATACATAAATATATTTGAATAAATTGAATGCGAGCAACTAATTTTTAAGCAAAAAACAAAACTGACTTCAGTTCCCATATAAAAATGTAAGATTATCGTTGATTTCATCATGATCCGATGATCGGATTTAAAAGTATGTTTACATATAAATATAATCTCAATCAAATCGTTTTTTAATCACCCCACACAGGCAAATCTCAGATTATTAGCCGTCAAATTTGTTGTGCTTGTTATTCTCACATCTCAAGGAAAAGTTAAGTTTTTTCTCTGTGCAACCCTGATTACTTACTTTTGCTGCTACATTAAGCAATTTAAATGTATTTTAACATAATATTTTACTGAAAATACCTTTAAAGACCTCTTTTCCTTGCTGGCGTCCATCTTTGTTTACTTTTACATTTGGCATTTCTCCTCTTCTTCGCAAGCATAATCGATAAAACTAGGTTGGACAACGAAAAGTTATCGGTTTAATCTGATATTATTTTATAGTTACAGATTAACGAGGGACGAATTCCAAAGTTATACGGTACCATCAATTTTTATTTTTTTTTTCGAGCTCATATATTTTATTGCAATCTGTTTTTTTTTAACAATAAGCAATATGTGAAACTTAAATACTAAATAATAAAATAATCATGTATGGAGTACACCCAGTGCACATTAGGTCAAATGATTACTTTTTCTGTGCGAAATTAATAGCAGCTAGAATATTGCATTATTTTAATGTAAAAAAGATGGCAAACATTAAAACCAGTGTAAAAGCAGTAAATAAAATGTTAAACAGACTTGGCTTTCGTAAAACAGTCTTTACTGGTTTTTTGTATGTTCAAATGATGAGTATATGTGTTTAGGTAGTACTCAAAAACATTGTCCAATTAGCTTGGTTTTGACACAAGTTATTTTCTTACCATACTCAACCCCCTCCTCTTTAAAATGAGCTACATAATAAAATAAGTATGGTCACATGTACATAAATGGTTTCTTCTAGCGATTAGTTATGGCATTATCGAAATTCTTAAATTAAAAAAAAAAAGAAAAATATTTACTACATGCCTCGCAGATATGTCCTGAGGAGAGATTCCTAAAGCAGTTAGTCTTCATAAAACACTTCATTTTCACTTGAGGTTTCAGTATTTCCAAATTCTCCACCAATATTATTTATATTCAGAATACGAATGCTGCTTTGTGACACATTTACCAAAAATCGCTGGTAACTTCCTGAAAAGAATACCAATGTTTATGAAACTAATTTGCTAAAAGAATGTTCAAAGCTCTATTCACTTTGAGTAAAAAAAAAAAATCGAAATTTCAGTCCGTGAGTTCTCTCAAGGATTTGCTTTTTTGCGAAGGCGCTAGTGTATTTGTAACATAGCCTCGGCTACGCTACAGGAGATGAAATGTAATCCAAATTGAGGCTGCTATTTTTTTTTTGCTATCAATGTTGGAGATATTTTCGGAGATAGCTAAAAATTCGGAAAAAGGTTGGCTATCCTATTTTAGCACTTTAGCGATAGCGAAAGTTAGAATCCGGCTGATGGTCGACACAGTTGGCTTTTTGATTTCGAAAAGAACCTCGTCAGCAAGAAACGCTATGTTTTCAGATCTAAATATTTTAGCATCGTTTCCAAATTGTTTCCCATAATTTTCATATTTATTTTATAAATAATTGCAAAAAATACGCGTTTTTTCTTCTAAGAATTTCATGGAACTTTCGCAAATATCAGCAGCACCAAATTTTTTTCAACATGGTTGACAACCGAGAAAGGCTTTTCTTTTGAAGAAAATAAATTCCCCTGTTCCAGTTAATAAATCTCACAGCCAATGTCACGAAAGCAATTTAAGTGAAAAATGATTTTAATTTTTTGAAATTTTCAATAGAAATTGACAATAAGAAATCATTTTCCATTTAAATTGCTGGTGAAACCCGCTATTACATAACAAAAACTAGTTGAAAACAATTGTATGGTTCTCCCAAAATGAAAAAAAAATTCACCAAAATAAATTTTTTCTTTTGGGTTTTATAAAAATTTTGGGTATGCAGTTTTATAGATCATTAAATTTTAGTATAATACAGTGCAAGTTGGAAGTGATATTTAAAAATATACAAACGCTTTTATTTCCCATCCATCAGGCAGATATGCTCGAAAAATGAGCAACAAAAATTATTAGTAATCAAAAAATTAACTCGACCTCTTAGCCAATTACAATTTGCACTTTACTGTGCTAAAATCTAATGGAAAAAACTGCATAGGAAAAAATTTTATAAAAAAAAATAGTTTTTTGGTGAAATTTTTTTTTTATAACATTTCAAATTATTTTTGTGAATTTTTTTTCGTTTGGGAGGAATCCTACAATTGTTTTCTTCTACAGAGTTTTATTATGTAGCATTTATTTACTGGAACAGGAGAATCGATTTTCTTCAAAATTTCTACTTTTTCTGCTCTTTGCATTAAAATAAGACTTAGTCAGGCATAGTATGGTTTGGAGGCGTCGATATCTGAGCTATGTACTATGAATATATATGTAGTAATGCCGTCTTGTAACTCGTTTTGTCTCTTTGTATTTTTGTATTATTTTCTACATTGTAAATTTTCTCATCAGCTTTTCGAATCAAAACAAATGTATCACTTAAAAACGGGTTCCAAATAAAAAACCGCAAGTCCCCTGGAGTATAATGTTAGTTGAATTTCAAAACATTTTAATCGCGCCTATCTAATCCTTGTCATAACTTATTAATGCATACCATAATTTTAACATTAAATTTTAAGTGCTGCTTTTTGATCTAATCAATCCAAATTTGCCAAAGCACCAAATCCAAATCGTATATAATCAATAATTGCCATAATTTTCACTATCAGTCATAAATTAAAGTCATATGCCTTTTATAGAGATTGCCATTCTTTTTAGGCATTTTTATATTCGTTCTGTATATTTGTTGGTTTTGTTTCATATGACCGATTAAATATGTTATTTTCTTGACTTTCTCAGCGCATGCGAAGCAACAAAAAAAATCAAAAATACATGGAATAATGAAGTGTAACTTATACAAAAGGAAGGGGGTTAATTATACATTATCTAGGATGTTTCCATCAGTAGTCTAGGAAAAACTACATAGTTTGTCCTAAGGTTGGGGTTGGCCGGTGACATATACATACATACATACATACATATGCATGTGTGTTTTACAAAACTACAAAATATTTACTTAGCACTTGTACAAATAAGTTGCAAAATTTAAGATCAAAATGAAGTTACATATGCATATAACTACGGTGACCATCCGTCCTGTATTTTACGGGACAGTCCCGTTTTTTAACCCATTGTCCTGGTAATTTATTTATTTTATACGGGATGCCAAATGTTCTGTATTTCTTTTAATATCCTGTATCTGTCCCGTATTCGGTATTTCGACGCCTTAACAGTTCATTAAAATGGCATGCCTATGAACGAATTTTAAGTGATGTTGTATATGATCGTAATTTTCTCCATAAACACTTATAATTTTCTAATCTGAATGCCTGTGATTCGAATCGAGGAATACATATAGTGACCAAACTAGAAATTAGGACTCGACATTTTAGTAAGTTTTAGCTAATTTTCCTTAGTTTATTTAATATTTATTATTAATTTTATGAAAGTAAAGCTCTGTTCCTAACAAAAGCCATATAATACCAAATTTCCAACTTTGTGCAAAAAACTATAAAAATTGATTATGTAATGTTTCACCAAAATTTCAAACTTTTTACCTAGAATCTTTAGAAAAAAATTTGGTTTGCAGTTTTGAAACTCATTAAAAATCAGTATAATAAAGTGCGAGTGGAAAGGGCTGCTCATTTGACTCTCTTTCAAAAAAATGGTCGAACATACTTGCTTTGTATGAACAAAATGCATAACACCGTCAACAAAAAAAAAAAAAAAATCCCAAAAATTAATGGCAAGCCTTAGCGACTTAAAAATTGCACTTTATTATACTAAAATATAACGATTTTTTTTTTTACAAATTTTACCGGGTAAAAATCTCGAGAAAATTATCCTACAAATTTGTGATTTTATTAAAAGGATACGGTTTCAGGGCTAATACATCTGGGATCTTTGAAGAAGGCTTTAAAATCTGTAAGCAGCTGTGGAAAAAATTTCCAAAATTATTTTTTGTCCCATATTCGGCTCATCAATATGTTCACCGTACATATAGCTGTTAATATTGTAAGAATTTATTTTGTTTCTGATAAGCTAGTAACAAGAACTTCTTTTAATTCTTCCTTCTCTTTCTGTCTCGCTCACTTTTATTTTAAATCTGTTATCAAATTCATGCGCCACAGAAACAGCAAATTGTTATTATTTCTTAAAACTGAAGAAAGTAAAATAAGTAGTTCTATTTTTAATTTTTAATCTTTTAGTTAAATATGGTCATAATAAATATAAATGAGTCACGGAAAATGAGATTGCCACTTAAAAATCGTCTGCGATGTTTTGAAAATATTTGTTTTTGATTTGATATGGAACCGCTGAAAAGCGATTAAAAATTGCATTTTGTGTTCACAATTCACTGGAGCCTTCATTTTTAACTCAATTTGATTAATTTTTTTTTTGAATGAAAGCTAATAATTGAAGGGTGCCCCCAAAACGAAAAATATTTCATAACAAATGTTGGAAATTTTATAAAAATTGTTGGAGCCTTCATTTTTTACTCAATTTCACTATTTTTTTTTTATGAAAGCCAATAAAATGTGAAACCAGAAAGAAACCAGTTGACCCTGATTTTTGAATTTTGGCTTGTTTGTATTGAATTTTTTAGTTGCAATTTTGAAAGAAATATCGATTCTTCTGTTCCAGTTAATAAATGTTACATAGTAAAAATTAGTTGGAGACAATTGTAGGGTTCTCCCAAATCGAAAAAAAAATAAAAAGTTATACAAAAATTATAAAAATTTTGGGTATGCAACAGAGCTTCCTTTTTATTTATGATGGAGTTCTTTTCTTACTGACGCTTTTAAGATCAAGGTTTGAAATATGTTGTTTTTGTGCCTAATTAACGATTAAACCACTTTTTTATATTGCCAAAATTAGCCTTCAATAATAAAATAGTCTACGTACCAGTGATGGGCAAAATTGTATTTACTAAATAAAAGGAACGAAATACAAAATTTATGTTGCAATTAATACCAAAGTGCTATTTACCAAGTATTTTGGGTGTTACTAAATATATGTTTTATAATGGTTACTTATTTTCTCAGCAATATATATTATTGAATATAAAAGTATTTAGTTAGTTTCACCCAACGAAACACAGCTTACAAAAGTACTTGGCGACTTTGGCTTTCAGGTTAGGTGAGGTGAAGTGAGTTGAGATAATTGCTTTATATTAAGTTCTGACTTAAATTCTCATTGAGTCAATTTTATTTTTTATAATATGTTCGCGGCAAAAATATTCTTTTCACGGATAATTTACGGCAAAATATCAAATAGTTAGTTTGGGTTTAGCTGGTTTCCTTAATTGGTTTTTAGAAGGTGCCCTGCTAACTTCCACGTGCCGTGCAAGCTTTCAACTTGGTTTACTATTTTCATTTTGCGCGTTATTATTTTAATGTATCTAATCTTTCGTTATTCATAAATTTGCGCTCCCATATGTATGGAATAAAAATTAACACCTAAAGTAGTATGTACATACCTCCCCCCCGTCGGAAATTAGCTAATTGATTAAGCTTTTTCATGCACGACTGCTTAACAGTTTGCAAAAAAAACAAGTCTTGTGATTATATGCAAATAGCTTTAGAATAAATCACTTATGTATGTATGTACCCTGCAGTGAAAAGCCAAACCAGTTAGAAAAAATACTAGTTAATTAACTAGTTGGGCCGACCAGTTCGACAATTTCGAAGAACTTAGGCGATCAGCGACATCTGCCTTTGAATTGCCAAAGCCAAAAATAAAACACAATTAATTGCTTTTCTTACAAATGTCGGCTGTGGCGTCACGTGAAGACTACTGGTTCTGGTTCTGAAATCGCAGGTTCGAGGCCGCTTGGAGGTGGTTAAGATTTTTAAAGTTAAATAAATGTAAGTAATTTATTCAATTTATAATAAATAAATAACAAATAACAAATTTGAAAATCTAATTGCATTGCAAAAAAACATTTAAGAAGAAATGCTTGTGCTATAAAAACAAAGAAATTAGACAAAAATATTTTTTTATTAAATTTAAAAATTACAATAAACAGCCTAAACAAAAAAAATAAATTTATAAAAAATAAAAATAAAATAAAAAATAGAAAATAAAAAAAATTTCCCTGTGCCAGGATTTGAACCAGGGACCTCAGGCTTACCACGCGAGTGGTTTACTCTGTCGGCCATTGTGACAGCTGCAGCGTCGCTAGCAAAAAGGCACACTTATGCTTTTCACGGGGCATGAATTGGCAGACTATCTCATCAACTGGTATGATGCTACTAGTATTTATACTAGTAGATGCTGATGCATAGCCTGACAATTGACATCTCGTAGGACATCGCAATGTTAAAAATACCAGTCGCTAACACTAAAAAAGGATAGAACGTGAACTAGTTGAGCTGAAACGCAAACTGGTAGAATTCCAGTTTACAACTAGTAGCTTTCCCTGCAGGGTATGTACATATGTATCAGGTAACCTATCTATAGATTAATATAGCATTTTCCATGTATTAACCTATCTATTTTTTGCGTGGCGATCTATGAATTGTTTTACTTGCCATTCATTAATTTTTTAATAATGCAGAGATTTGATTTACATATACATGTACTTATTTTACGTTACCCTTTATTTTCTATGTACATATGTACATGCCCTGCAGGAAAAGAAATGAATTTGAAATTAGCTTATAAACTACTTCATTTTCAATAATATATAATTGGAATTCCTAATTTTTCCCCAGCAATGAACTGATTTATTTAACTTGGCGATGTCCTAGGAAACGGCTAATTATCCGGCTCTGCATTTGATTTCAAAGTCAGTATTTTGCGTTTGAATGCGCTTTCGTTCTGCACTTCACAGATCCTTTTTTCATATTTCCAAGACTCACTGCATTTGTTTCAAAGTAGTTTTCCAGTTAGTTGGTACAAAAAAATTGGTAAAAAAACTTTCTTCCGGCAGGGTTAGCTTTCGTCCGATATCACCTAGTACTCGATGCTTGTGCTCATTAAAAATATCGAAGAGAATACTCAACGCTACTCGAAAGTATCGCTGGAGAATACTCGATTCCACTTGTTATCGAAAGTACTCAGACGAGAAATTTTAGTTCCAGGACCGGTTACAATACAACATCATACAGTGGAGAAAGGTGATTTTTGTTTGTGGGAAATTATACTTCCTGCCTAAAGTAGGGATCACACCATTTGTATGTTTGTACAGATTTGTACATTTTGACAGTCACTGAGTGGTTTTGTCTAAAAATAATGAGTTCAGCTCAATAACTACTTTCCGAAAAACACCACTCGGTAACTGTGAAAATGTACAAATGTACAAGCTTACGAAAAGCTGAAAGATACCTTTTCATATCCTTCTATTTTGAAATGGGGTTACTTGAAAGTGGTGAATCAGCAGACCATAGGTAATAAGAAAGCCCACCCTTTACTTGTGTTTGATTCTTCTGTTTATCTGCGTTTCAAAACGAATTAATTCTAGAGATGCTTTCGCAAATCATGGGCTGGCTCCCATCCTTCAATTCGATACGACTTTTGTTCTCCACTTTCGTGCGCTCTTTTAGAGTTTTAACCCTAGCCAGCCTAGTGACTACCACACAGGCCTATCATTAGTTGATTCTCTCAAATTTAGCAAACAAGTAAATACTTGCACTTTATACTCAATACCCATGAAGTATTGTACACGAGTGTCGAAGTACAGCAAATACTCGGTACTTGGTAATAGAGGTACTCGAGTATATACTTCTAAGTACTGGTATCGGAACATCACTAGGCAGGGTATATACATACCTATATACATACATAGGCTCATACTACATACATACGTATGTACTGTATATTTCCAACTCACATTTATAACTGTCATATAACTCATTGACTTAATATTTCTTAGCCAATACATGATTTATGAGCCCATAAAATAAATTATTTATTTGCAAAATATCAAAATCAACAAGTATAATCTCACCATGTGGTTGGGACGTGTTTGGATATTTTGCAGAAACAGTGGGTCTAAAATATTTTTTGTTCTTCTTTTAATTTTCCTGTCTTGAGGTAGCTTCATAAATACCGCGGTTAAAATAGTGGACAATGATTTTCTGATGGGCACTGACGGTTACGCTTAACTTATCACCACTATTTTTTTATCAGGTAGAATTTCGTACATTAATATTTTTTTTTAAATATGATTCAGATTTTTATAAGCGCTTTTTCCTGCTCTCAAGAAAAAAAAAATTAATATAAAACTAGCCGGCCACGGATGCGCGAGGCTTCGCCACGCGCTGAATGTACGCATATGTATGTACATTTACGAATCTGGAGAAAGAAATCATATGTCATCCTATACTTCGTTTATTATATACTTAAAAATTGTTTCTACATCCGTTCAGTAGCGTGGTCAATATATCTCGCCTTTCCTTTATACTATGTATAGAAGATGGTAATTTTAAATACGTGGCAACCCTACTAAAAAAGTTAAAGTTTTTGTACATGCGAAAGCCATGCACTTTCATTTGGTATTTTTTTTTTTTTGTTATCCAACGAACGGTGAAGCTCTTATGATTTTTAAACAGGTGGCAACACTACTCAGAAAAATAATACATTATTACACATCTAGAGGCTATGTCTTTTTATTTGACAGTGACGGTGCAGAACTGACGCCTACGCTTATAAGGACTGAATATAGTAATTTTCTTAAGAGGTGGCAACCCTATTCAACACAAACAAGACATTAGTGATTTTCTATAGACCAATAAAATCCAACGAACGGTGCAGATCTTATAGTTTTTTAGACAGGTGGCAACCCTATTAAAATTCTAAATAAAAAATTATAGTTTAAAAAACTAAAACCTCCCTATTATAATTGCCATTTGTACTGTCATCAGGTATGTAACTTGAGAATAGAAATCGCTGCATCTTTTAGACGCGTCAATATTACATAGTTACATCCCGAGCTAATAAAAGGAAGGTAAAAAGGTCGCTCTCCTATCGATGCAGAGTATATTAGAGAAAATCTCATCAGAATCCGTTCAGTAGTTTTCGAGATTACCGCGTATGAAAAAAGGTAAGAAACACAATTTTAACAGGAGAAACATTAAAAAACTAACAAGTTCTGTGTAAAATTTTTGCAGTTGCGCTAAAGCCTGTTCTGTTACAAACCAATCAAGTTACTAATGGAGCAAATCGATGTATAAATAAAGAAAAAATTAGTGGTCAAAAGGAAATGCGCAAAGATTTTTTGTATGAAAAATGAGCAGGAAATAATGTTACTCATACGCCATGTACACCTAAGTAGCACGCTTTTATGCTCGGCCGCTGTGGTGTAGTGGTAAGCAGTGCGCGCTTCCACTCCGCAGCACCTGGGTTCAAACCCAGGTGAAAGCAACATCGCAAAAAAATATAGAAAAAGGTTTCTTCTTAACAGCGGTCGTCCCTCGGCAGGCAATGGCAAACCTCCGAGTGTATTTCTGCCATGAAAAACAGCTTCTCATAAAAATACAATCGCCGTTCGGAGTCGGCGTAAAACTGTAGGTCCCTCCGCTTTGTGTGACTACATCAAGGCGCACGCCACAAATCGGAGGAGAAGCTCGGCCAAAAACACTAACATATGTGTAAGCGCCAATCTATTATTATTATATTATTAGCTCGGGATGTAACTATGTAATATTGATGCGCCTAAAAGATGCAGCGATTTCTATTCTCAAGTTGCATACCTGATGACAGTACGAATGAAAATTATAATAGCGAGCTTTAGTTTTTTAAACTATAATTTTATTTTGAATTTTTCTTCTGTTAAAGTGTTTTTTTTTCATATTTTCATAAAATAAATAAAAAACTTGGAATGATTAATTAATTTGTCAGAAACTCTCAGAAAAGTGATGTACACACGGTCTATGTAGAATTTCGTTAGCTTTCATTTGCCATATTTCATATTAAGATTGTTAAAGTGGTTCGTAGGATATACGTGATTAAGTGTAACCACTTTTTGTTTTAAGCCGAATAACGGTAAATTGAAAATAGCGAGCAATTCTTTATAGGAATTGGATAGTGGCATCCATTGAACAGATTTGCTGTAAACCAGTGATATTAATGCTATAAATGTCATTAAAAATATGGGTTTCTTGCATTCTTTCCTATTCGCTATGGTATTTACTTACATTCTGTTTAACTTTAACTGTGGACAAGGGGTAAGGGTCTCACAGATCCCAAGATTTCATGCCGAAGAAAATGCTATTTGGGTTAGTATGGATTTTTTAGCCTTACAATGAAAATAAATCATTTTTAGTTTGG
>NW_023461437.1:0-22786 GCF_013731165.1 Rhagoletis pomonella
CTGAGTAGCTTTTCAATAGTTCTAGAGTTCCTGAAAAGGAAAAAAAAAGTTCTGCAAAATTACGCCAAAAAAAACAAAATTTTCAAAAAAGGTGGAAAAAAAAAAAATTTCTTTCGAAAAAGTCGAAATAGTTAAATTTTCGAAAAAATAGACATTTTCTGAGTAGCTCTTAAATAGTTCTAGAGTTCCTGAAAAGAAAAAATGGTCATGCAATGCTACGTCGAAAAAACAATATTTAAAACAAAGTCGAAAAAGTTAAATTTTCAAAATAAATAAAAACTAAAACTGTTCTTAGAAGCTTTTAAAAAGTTCTAGAGTTCTTTAAAAGGAAAAGAAATTTTTGCAAAATTACGTAGAAAAAAAAACATTTTTTAAAAAACAAGTCAAAAGAGTTAAATTAAAAAATATATATATAAAAATTTAAATTGTTCTGAGTAGCTTTTCAAAAGTTCTAGAGTTCCTGAAAAGGAAAAAGAAAGTTCTGCAAAAATTACACCGAAAAAACATATTTTTTAAAAAAGTACAAAAATGTTAAATTTTTGAAAAAAAATAAAATAAAATTAAAACTGTTCTGAAGAGCTCGTAAATAGTTCTAGAGTTATTGATAAGGAAAAAGAAGATTCTTCAAAATTCCGCCGAAAAAAAAATCAAAAAAGTTGAATGTTTGAAAAAAAATAAAAATCAAAGGTATTCTGAGTAGCTCTCAATATTTCCTGTGAACGAGAAAGAAAGTTATGCAAAATTACGCCGAAAAAGTCGAAATAGTTAAAAAAAAAAAAAAAATATTAAAAATTAGATCTGTTCTGAGTAGCCCTTCAATATTTCTAGAGTTCCTGAAAAGAAAACAAGAAAGAAAGTCTAAGTTCGGGCGGAGTCGAACATTAAATACCCGGCGCAAGTATTAAATATATGTTTTTTTCATCTTTCCCAAAGCTACCGCTAGATGGTAAGCCGGTGTGTATCAATTTTGAGTAAATTAGCGTCCTTAAATTTCGAAATATTGAAGTTTCAAGCAGTTCTGAAATTTTCCTTTTATGAAAAGTCGTCGTAATTTTAAGCTGATTCCAATAATTTTCAACGTTTTGCTTCTAGGTGGCAAGCACAATAATCATACCGAGTTTGGTGCAAATTGGTAGAACGGTTACCGAGATACATATATGTGATCATAAGTGGGCGGTGCCACGCCCATTTTCCAAAATTTTATCATAAACGTATTTCTTGGTAAAGAATTGTCGCAAGCATCAATTTTGAGTAAATTATCTTTAATATTTATTGATTTATCGAAGATTTCGTATTTCAACAAAATACCGTTATATGGGAGGTAGGCGTGGTTATTGACCGATTTAAAAATTTTCAGCCATTTGGTATGCTGTGGCAAGACTAACAACTGTGCCAAGTTTGGAAGAAATTGGTGCAGCAGCTACCAAGATATACACATGTATCCATAAGTGGGCGTGGCTACGCCCATTTTCCAAAAAATTTATAATATTCTTATTTTTAGTCTAAAAATTATTGTAAATATTAATTTTGAGTGAATAATCTTCAGTTGTTACTAAAATATCGCAGTTATCGTATTTCTGAAAATTACCGTTATATGGGAGGTAGGCGTGGTTATCGTCCGATTTCGCCCATTTTCAATACCATCCGTCCTACACCCGGAAGAAGTACACATACCAAGTTTGGTTAAGATATCTCAATTTTTACTCGAGTTATCGTGTGCACAGACGGACGGACAGACGGACGGACGGACAGACAGTCACCGCTTAATCGATTTCTCTTTTCATTCTGATCATTTATGTATACATTTGTCTATATCTATCTCGATTCGTTTTGCCTGTTACAAACAACCGTTATGTGAACAAAGTTATAATACCCTTGTGCACAAGTGCGCTCGGGTATAAAAAAATTTCTGCAAAATTACGCCGAGAAAGAAATTTTTTAAACAAAGTCTAAAATGTTACATTTTTTAAATAAATAAAAACTAAAACTGTTCTGAGTAGCTTTTCAAAAGGTCTAGAAAAAAAAAATGAAAATTAAAGGATTAAATGAGGAGATTTATAAAAATCCTATAGTTCCTGAAAAGAAAAAAAAATGTTCTGCAAAATTACGCCGAAAAAAATATTTTTTTTTAAGTCGAAATAGTAAAATTTGTGAAAGAAGTTCTAATCTGGCATACACAATTTTTGAAAAAATTGTTTTTGTCCTAATATCCAGAACTCTTTTTTTTTCTTTTTAAGAACTTGTCAACTTCCCAGACTTGAAAAAAGGTCCTCTGCGCGACGACTCGAACTCGGATCTCTCGAGTAGTAAATGGGAGATCTTTTTTCTAAGACTTTTGTGCTAGAATAACTTAGGTCTTTCGAGCTATCTTGCTATCTGACGTTTCTTACGAAAGACTTTTTACTATCTTAGCCAGAACTGCCCTGAAAGCTTCGGTTTGAATGCTGAGTACGCAACACGCAAGCACCCGTCTTGATAAAATCTATGGAAATTAGACTCTACAGCACAATATATGAGGCAGAATACAGACTTTACGCATTGAGAAAGATTTGCGTCTACTGAACCAGATCAGATAACGCAATAAAAGTCAAGGCGAAGTGACTGCAATCGCTATATTGGCTGAAAAGAAGAGCTAAATTCGTGCGAATGGCAGAATAACGCAAAAGTTAATAAACCAAACCAGTGGTTCGCCTATCCAAAAAAGGCAAGAGTACTGGAAAATGCATCAAATATCGTAAACTAACTAATGTTCGCAATAGGTTCATTGTTTCATGCACCGTTCTCTTCAAACCGCGTACTGTCCAAGTCCATGTCATCTTATTTATGCCATAAAAAGTTTGAAATCATGTCAAGACAATGTCCAAGATAATTACGTTAACATATCAGATCTGTATCACTCTTAAATCACCCTACTAATACTGTGAGAAAATATGCATTGTGATAGCTACATATTAGCCAGCAAAACTTTTGCGAAATCATCTTAATAGTTTCCTAATGCATGAGTCTTTCTCATAATAATTTCGCATCCGAGGTCGTTGATCTTAGTCACAGCTTAATTGGATCTCATACAGCTACAAGCGCTATCCGAAATTTCCACTTGATTTAAGTTTTGATAATAATTTAATTAACAAAGAGCAAATAAACCCAATATTTTTATAACAGCAAAGTAAACAATTATTACCCCCAACCAATATGCGAACTGGTAGCTATGTAAATAGCACCTGCGCGTTGTCAATCAATCGTAACGAGCTCATTCCGTCAACAGCTACTGCGACACGTTGCGTGAGTTTGTGTGCGTACTCTGAAGGCGTTGACAGGTGAACATACAAACTCTATGCAGCAATCGCACACACACTCAATTAGTGCTAATCAAATTATTTATGGTGTTTAACCCATTTTAGCCGGCCGGTAAGTTGGAGTATGTGTGCCCTTCGAATAGACTACAAATATTTTCTCGCCATAAACTACCTCTACACATACATACATATGTACCTACTCTCCGCAGCCTTTCATTATGCTGTGGTGTTGCGAAATGTTGCAGAAATTGCAGCAATTGTCGCTGTCCCTTCAAATTTCCATTGGCCCCAACCAAGTTAATGGGCAGTCAGTGCGGACATTCACAAGTTAATGGGCGAGTGGTGCGGCTGTCAGATTGCAAGGCGCTCGTCTGGAACAAATGGGGTGCGACGTGTTGAGCGTGTTGGGCGGTAGGTGCAAGGTGCAAGGTGTGTGTTGTAGTTGTAAATGTTTGCTAGATATGTACATAAGTTTAGATGTAAGTATGTATGCTTGTGACCCACAAGCGTGTTGTTGGTGGTTCGTTGGTTTGCCTAGGTGTCTGGCCGGCTGGCTGGCTGCTGACCACCGCTCAGATTCACTTTAAATGCACTGAACTGTGCAATATTGAATTGATTTCAATTTAATTTGAAATCACTGAAGCTCGAGTACCATTGGGGCTTGTTCACCCAAACAAGCGGTCGTGCAAGCGGTGTAGTGCATTGAAAGTACCAGAGAGATCTGCTATGCGAATGTATTTATGAATGTTTGTATATAGTCTTGTGCAATGAAATGTGAGTGGCTTTGTGCAGCTTTGCAGAAAAATTCTGCTAGTTAATAAAATCCAATCGTAAAGTTGTTGTGTGGAAATTTTCACACGCGTGGTGTACATACTTAAATATATCGGTAAGAATCTATGTAAATACATATATGTATTTATAAATATATACATAAGTTTCCTTGCACTGTTTCAAATGCACCGATATCTAAATTAAAAAGTATGTGTAGATGATATTTGTATGACGCATTTCTGGCCAATTGAACTTTTAACGATCTTTTAATTGGTTTGACAATGGCATGTCTAAGCTTTTTGTCTATGCAAAAAATACATAAATTTTTAAATAAGCTTCGTTAAAAACGCAAAAATGATCGAAGCTTCTAAACATGCTAGTCTAGCGCACTAGATTTCATACATCGATAAAAGTCGTCTATGAATGAAAAATAAGTAAGTTAGCGATAAATATACTTATCTAAATGTGTATAAAAATCTATATTAACGATATTCAAAGCTCTGCTCTACGTACAAATAAAGAAAATTCTAAAAATGTTTAGGGACGCTACGAGAATTTCAAAAAATTTTTTATTTTTTTAATAATAATAAAATTTAGTTTCTTAATAATATAAGTTCATAATAATAATAATAGATTGGCGCTTACACTAATGTTAGTGTCTGGCCGAGCTTCCCCTCCCATAAAAGAAAATTTCCAAAATTTTTAAGGGTTAAAAAAATTAAATTTTTTAAATCGCGTATATTTTCCAAGATATTGGATTGAAATCTGATAAATTGACATATTATTGAAACTTACTTATATAAATTCATAAACGAAAATTTAAAAAAATTTAACACATTTTTAGGAGTCGCTACCAGTGTTCAAAAATGATAAATTTTTTAAATAACAAAAAGTTTTTCAAAATATTTAATTGAAATGTGATAAATTTACATGTTATTGAAACATACTAATATAAATCCATAAACGAAAACTTCAAAAACTTTTGACAAATTTTTAAGAGCTGCTACGAGGATTTAAAAAAATACATTTTTTTTAAAAAAATACTTTTTTTTTAATCGTCCGAATTTTACAAAATATTGAACTGAAATCTGATAAATTTTACATGTTATCGAAACTTAACAACGTAAATTTATAAACGAAAATGTCAAAAATTTTTGAGAAATTTTTGGGTAGCACAGGGTTTGTTTACATTTTTTATATCGCAAAAATGTTACTAAATTTTGACTGGAAATCTGATAAATTTGACAAAATAAAGAAACTATATAAGTCCCTAAATTCGCTCAGTTAACCGATCAAAGTTAAAATTTTCTCGATTTCTTGCGATAAAAAACAAAAAATTTTTTTAGGCCCCTAATATAAAAAATATTTCTTTGCAGATGTTTTTATTTTGAACGTAAGTAGCTGTGGCTGCCATTTATACGCAGGGACACACATACTCCATGAGTGGTGAGCCAATTGCCTCTCTCCTTAGCGATGTTGCGACGGTTGTACATACATCCCGAGTACAACTTACACTTGTACCTCCCATTGTGTTCCTGGGCGCCCTTTCTTGCCCATAGATCTTGCGCGGAATTGACCTCTCGAAAGCTTTCTCATCTTTGTTCGGCAACGTCCATGTTTCTTCGCCATATAAGAGGACGGGCATGATGAGATTTGAAGTGCGTAATTTTTATTCCTCGATAAAGGGCTCTGCTTTTCAGCTGCCTATAGAGCCCAAAGTAGACCTTGTGGACAAAAGTTATTCTGCGCTTAATCTCCAGGCTGACATTTGTTGCCAGATGGTACGTACTTTGTCTTGTCCTAGTTAACTGCTATATCAACCGCTTTTCCTTTTTTCTAAACTGGAAGTATTACTTACACTGGAGTAAAGTTGAAAGTAATCACCTAGTTAAAAAAAATATTTATATTTTGATAAATATAATAATAGACTGACGCTTGCACAATATGTTGTGAAGAGTACGCGACCCTTAAAATCACTATACATTTGGTAAGGACTCAGGCATTTTTACCGGAAATAAAGCCATTGTATAATTCACTTAAATCTATATAAAATCACTTGAAATTTTAAGCTTCCAATATGTAGAAACATTTTTGAAGCAACAATTTAAATTTAATAACGATATGCACAAGTTCATCTACCCCTGCCACAAAACATTTCTATTTCCACTTTCACAGCCAAGTAGCTGTATAAGCATGGCAATTTGACGGTCAAATCTCACGGTAGAATATGCCAAAGTGATGGTGCACATATGCCGCCATTTAGCCCGGCTAACTAGCTCAAATCAACATCTTCTTCAATTTTTAAACTACCTACTACCTCTGCTACAGTGTCAATGTATAAATTCTCTAAAGCTTTTTGCATGTATAAATTTTTAAGCACTTCTCCAATTTCATCCCCTAGTCGCTGCCTGTAACCTTTTTTATTACTTGGCCTTTACAGGGTGTGCTCCTGCCTGTGAAAGCTTTCAGTTCATAGATGCAATCTTCCTATTGTAACATCCATTCACCTTATCACGCTTAAGGGTATAGTATATCTCCGATGTCGCCGTTTTGGTTTTATTTACCACCGTATTGACGTCTGTTCGACTTACTTAAATGGCGTGTGAGTTTGAGAACAGAAAATTGCTATGCACTTTTGAATTGTACTGATAAGAGACAATGTGTGTTAGAGCACTTATGCACTTAAGATGAATCTGAATGTCGGAAATTAAACTGTTAATCAAGAGAAAAAAAAAACACCGAGGTAAAGCACTCAAAACCAATTGTTTGTTAATGTGCCTAACGAAGATTTCGATTTAGTTTCTTAATCTTAACAAAAGATTAATTTACTGGTGAACGCTTTTCTGGTACTCGCCAAAAGTAAGAGGAAATTCATAGAAACGTAGAAACTTACTTTCCGTTTATGGCCTTCTCAGGTGGTACATTTTGTGGGTTACGTCTTTGTATTGAATCGCATATTAGGGTACCACAGCTTTTAATCAGCATTGAAGGACAGACGATATTCTCCGGAAGCCTTTTATTGAGAGAAATAAAATTGGAAATTTACTATCGCCTTCAATTGTTTTCAGTTTAAAGTAAGGTTGTAAGGATGCAAAGGTATGACGATACATCGTTGCGAAACGCATCATATTTGTAAAAGCAGGACAAATTTAGATTAAACAGAGCATATTGAACACATACTGATGATTAAAGAGCAGGTTCAAAGGTGCACTATTTGTTAGCTTGAGTCAACTATTCCAGAGTAAAGGCCATGGGCATGAGCATTCTTCTAAAAGAAACAAAGTCAAGACTTTTCCTAAAAAACAATCGTGGTACAAAGCTCAATAAAAATATTAAAAACAAAGTCAAGTTGGGTTACGAAGGCGAGTAGGAATGAGTCATGCTTCCACTCGAAGGCAAACTTACTCTTTGTGTATGCCCATTATGAGTGCCATATGGAGGCACATCCTTCTAACTGAAGATATTTCATATTGTCTGTATCGTGTCTGTTAAACCATTTACTATTCCTGGTGAAGCTGTGGAGCTCCGATAGTTTCACTTCCGATATCTTCCCAAAACTTTTGAAAAATCGTTACCCCAAATTCTTAAGACGCCTTGCATGTATAGATTGAAAATGGCATAGGAAGTGGTGAATCGATTCCTCTTTTTCCTCATGCCAACAACTTGTTGCAGAGGCTGCTTGTTGGTATACCCCTTCGCTGGAGCCTTGGTGCTATATCACAGTGCGCTATGATGACGCCGGTAAGATCACTTACTGCAGATTTTTTTTGTATAATTTGTACTTCAGTATGACTCTTATTGAGTCTCGGTCATAAGGATCGTGAGATCTCACAGTTGTCACGATTGATCCATAGGTCATTAGTTAAGGCTGTGTTTCATTAATCAACCTAAGGAGAGTAGGTTAGAAATCTGTGGTGGTAGGAATTTATCCGCTTCGCTTATTTGCATTTCCGAGCCATGTCTAGCCGTCTCGACTGCTATTTCGTTCCCTTCGATATTGCCTTGTTCAGGAACCCAACACAGAGGTTTTGACGTGACTCAGTGAAGACAGCGGTCTACGCCAATTCCAGAATACATATTTTCGACTTTACTACCATTTCAATGCTGCCTGAGACAATCAGCCTACTCTATAGTAAAGTTATCCACCTGTCAATATGATTGCATTATCTGCAGGTCCTTGGATTATAAACCCATCATTGAGTCAACGGTCCAGATGCAAAAACAATTTACCGAAAGTAAGCCGCCTTGCCAATCTTCTCTTAAAAAATAAAATAAAATTAAATTAAATTAAAGAAGAAAAAAGAAAATCAATATTAAGTATTAGTATTAAACAAAATTTATTCTTTTCAAATAATAAGATCTAGAATTAAAAGCAAATTAAATCAAAGAGAAACAAATTTTACTAGAAACTAAAAATTGCATTAAATTTATTTTTTTCTTAATAATTAAATTAAAACTTAAAAGAAATTTTAATTTAAAACAAAAAAAAAACAAACGAAATTTTATTACGAAAACGATCTCGAAAAAATTAAATTAAATTAAAAAAATCTTTTTTTTAAACAATAAAATCTGAAAATGTGAAGAAAATTTGATTGAAAGCAGATACAATTAATTGAATAAATAATTTTCTATAAATAAACTTAACGAAAATAAAATAAAAACAAAAAATAAAGTAAAAAAAGAAAAAAACTGTGTATTTTTTTAATATTTTATTTTTCAATTTCATATATAAAAATTAAATGAAAATTAAATAAAAAAGAAGAAATGAAAAACGTTTCTAAAAATTACACTTAATTTAAACAAACATTTCCCTATTTAGTTTTAACTAAGAAAATAAGTTTCTAAAAACTAAATTAAATAAAAACATAGTTTTCTTTCTAAAATAATAGAACTTAAAAGTTAACAAAAAGTATATAATAAGTTTCTAAAAGGGAAACGGCATTTAATAAGTTGTATTTTTAAACAATAAAATCTAAAAATTTAAAGAAAATTTAATTGAGAACACAAAACAAACGATTTAGTAAAAGTAAGTAGGTTAATAAAAAATTAAAGTAAGTAAGTGGGTTAATAAAGATCTATTAAAAAAAATATATAAAATTTTCTTTTTGAAACAAGCTTAATTAGTATTAAAAAACGTTTTTTCTTTAATACCTAGAAAACAATTACATTTGTAGATATGCACATATATTCGGTAGGTATGTGTGTATTCACCAATTAAGAAAATATAAATTTCACTTCATTGTAAATGTAATTTTCACGTTCTAAATTGCTATGATGCAATGTGCATATAATTAAATATTTTCTTCCTATTTCGATAATTATTTAATAACCCAATGTCGAAGCTCAAGACATGTAGAACTTGATGCATTGACCACTGACATGTCTAAATATCTGATTATTTTAGTAATTTCCTAAATTAAAATACAACACGTTTTTGTTGACTTTTGCCACAATGCTGAGGTCAACAAATAAAGCCACAATTCCATTATATGAATAGTTAACAATTTGGCCCCTTCACAAATAATTATGAATATGTACACACATGTGATTTTGTAAATGAAGTTTAATGGCTTGAAAGTAAATTAATAAGACAAGCCAAAGATAAATTTACTCGTAATACAAGAAACCACAAATACTCGTGTTAATACCAAGCAATAAGCACATACATATGTAGGTACCTACACGTGCAAATTCGTGCATACAGTGACGAACAAAAGTATTGACACAGTGAATTTTCCGCAATATATGCACAGATTTTTATTTTAGTTTATTTATTTTATAATTCATTCTACACCAGAAAACAAAAACAAAAATCTCTAAATTTTGTGCATTAAATTTGCATACTAATTTGCAACTTTCTATTCAGATTTTTTAGAAAAATTCAAAGTTTGCAGTTTTATAGCACATTAAATTTTAATATAATAAAGTGTAAGTTTTAAATCGCTAAAAAATCGCGTTGATTTTTAGTATTTTTTTCACCCAGGTTCTTCCATACAAAATATTTGCGACTATTATTTTTTGTATGGAGAAATTGAGCAACACCTTCCACTAAAAAGATTCCCAAAAATCAACGCTATTTTCTAGCAACTTAAAACTTGCACTTTAATATACTAAAATTGAATGTGCTCTAAAACTGCATACTTAGAATTTTTCTAAAAAATCTGAATAGAAAGTTGAAAATTAGTATGCAAATTTATTGAATTTTCCTGAGTTTTGCACAAAGTTTTGAGATTTTATTTTTATCTTTTTTGGTGTAGAATGAATTATATTTTTATAAAAAATTACCGAAAATAAATAAAATACAAAACTTTGCATATATGTATTGCGAAAAATTCACTGTGCCAATACTTTATTCGTCACTGTATGCATTTGCCTAAAACTGACAATTATGCAATGACTGACGTTATATTAAGATAAGAAACAAATTTTTGAAATGTTAGAAAGTGATACATATATTATAATATTAAAATGAAATGAAATTGGATACATTCTACGTTCGTTGTTATTTGATGCGTTGACATAATGTAATTATTGTGTTTTACACATCATTAAACAATAAAACCAAAATGCAGCAATGTAAGTTCGCACGAATTTTATTTTATGTGAGATAATTGTTGTTGTTGTAGGTTCATAAATTCCTTGCATTAGGCCAAGATGATGTGATAAGTTTGCACACAAATCAGCTGCAAATATTACAGATTTCTGATAATTCCAGGTCAAGAGTTGTTCTATGCAAGCGAAGATAAATATAATTTACATATAAACATATTACATCCCTACAATTAACCCTTTCGAGATACTAGTTCTTGTGGTTCTTCACACTACTGAGGTATTGGTCGATCACATTCATATGCCTTTTTAGGAACATCTTGGGAAATGCGCAGCGGGAGAACTGCCGGCAACCACGACAGACCTAAATCATCACTGCTGATGACTGGCGTCCAATCTTATGTCTATTTTAAGCTTAAGGCGCGGCTCCGATTCGGACGAAGAGTCACTAACGAGACACAACCCCTTCACGCTCGTCCAGTGAGGTTTCCTCTTTTGCTGGCTTGAAGACAACTGACACAAATGAAGTATAGAATGCTTATAGGAGCTCTAATAATAGTTTTTAGGGTCCATCTTGCATCTTCATGCTGCGAATAAGGTCTGCCTTAAATAAAAATTTTTGGTGGACAGTCAGCTTATTACTCACTCAGACTTCCACCAAGCATTTGGCTGAGCATTTCATCCAATTTGTGGTATGCGTCTTGATGTTATAAATCATATAAAAGTTGTATGCCGCCTTCGGACGTTTATGACCATTTATGTTAAAATACTGAAGGGGGTTGGAAGCAAGGAAGTACGCAATGGAGGTATATGCTGATGTTGAGGGAGTGCAATGTGCTCTGTCACTATATGGAATGGAGTTGGCGAAATAATAATAAGACTCAGTTAGATCATTAACTTTTCATGATATCTAGAAGACTACTTCGGTGGATGAAAATGGCAATGCTTGGGAGAGGATAGTCTCCGAGGTAACGCGGGTGATGTTTGTGTACTAAAGTCAGAGGATATGTATAGGATTGGCTTTCCAATATCGGTTTAGTGGAGAGATCCAGAAACTCTTTGCGGAATTTATTAAAAAAATAGCCTACCGACGGCTCCTAGACTTGGAATGGAGCTGTATCGGAGTGGCATCCAAACGGTACTTCAAATCAGAGCTTTCAGTGATAATCAAGCTGTTCAATAAAGCCTTTTTCCGGCAGAGAGAGCGAGAGAGTGAGTTACGAGGCCTTGTAGAACACAATTGATGCATTGATGCATCATATATATTGAGAATCGACCAGCTACATTATATTTCCACCCCAAACCAAGTAATACAAATATTAATACATGTATCCGTGCGGAGACGAAGACCGAAATTAAAGCGAACTGTAAAGTGAATGCGAGAACTAATACGAATATGTTAATCAGCGCCTAAAACGAAAATGAAAAAATCTTCGGGATCTTTAAAAAAATTTAAAAGCGGTAATCCTTGCATTTATAAATGTTGTTTTTCGCTGAGCAGAACTGAAGTACTTCCGAAGCCGGATTATGCCGGGTCCCAAGCTCAGCGCCGTACTTATTATTGGCAGAATGTCTCTCCGGTGAAAGGACTCACGTGAGATGAACAATTGGTGCAGCTTCGCTAGAATTTTGCAAAGTTTTTAGTCTGGACTCAAACTGACAAGCGAATGTGATGCCATTTAATAAAAAGAAGAACCAAAGGTTATACGTAATCCATTGAATTTACCAAGCTTTCTAAACTCCCCCGTAAGTATTAAGAGGATTTTTTCGTATTTGATTCCTTCTTTGGTTTTTTGCTTTGTATTGGTAGGTTTGCCTCTCTCCTTTATGGGGGTTACACCAATTGCACATCCCGAGGAGCTCTGCTTCTCAATTGCCTACCGCGCATCATATTTGCAAGAGAACACTTGAGCTCGCTTTTTTTATTTGTTTATATTAAATTTTTTAGTCCTAAGTACAAAACAAATAAAATTTTTAATAAAATCGGTTGTTAACAAATTTTACATAATAAAAACTAGTTGAAAACAATTCCATCAAAACCAAAAAAAAATCATCAGAAAAATTTGAAATGTTATAAAAAACATTTTCACCAAACATAATTTTTTTTTTTTGTTTTTAGAAAACAAATGGAAAATAGGAAAATCAACGCGAACCCTTAGCCACTTGCGCTACCACTTTACTAATCTACAAAACTACATACCAACAATTTTTCTAAAAACTCAAAAAATAAATTCTAATTTTGGTGACAATTTTTTCATAATATTTCAAATTTTTGGTGTGAACTTTTTTTTCGTTTTCGGCAACTCTACAAATGTTTTCAACTAGTTTTTATTACGTAAAATTTATTAACACGAACTTGAGAACCGAATTTCTTGAAAATTGCTCCCTTTTCTGCATTTTGCACTAAAAAATTTAATACAAACAAATAAAAATTCAAAAATAGGACTTAACTGGTCTCTTTCTAGTTTTTTAAGCTTTCTATCAAAAACAAAAACTTATTAAATTGGTTGAAAAATTAAGGCTTCAGTGAATTATGAACAGTTAGTGCCTGTTTTGAGCCACAGTGCAGCGGCCACTAACGGGCACTTATTAATTTGCAGCTTTCCCGGTTTGAAGCGACACATAAATCATAACACTAAATTGGCCAACCAGCCAATCATAACGGTTCATTAGGAAATAGACTACGAATATGGTCTAAAATACCGCAATGCATAATATACTGGTTAAAATAGCTCCGTTTCTTAATATTTATATACAAAGATATAAATGCAGTAATAAATACTTAATGGGTTGAGTGCTAAAGAAGAATTTGTTGGCAAATCTAAAAGCAAGAGCCAAATGCTTGAAGTTGCAAGTGCTACTTGCAGCATGCAATCTAGTAGTAGTACCTGCATATGTATATATGCATATTTATAAATGCATTTACAGCTATAATAAATTGATAAGTTTTGCTTAAATTGTTGACGTTTGACAGATGGATATTTGTGCGCACACAAATGCAAACGTAGTTCATACATACATATGTCCCTGCAGGAAATGTATCTAACTATAAGCTAACTTTAAGTCGATTAGGAAGGAGCTATAAGTCACTTATTATCTGTATATTTTCTTTGACGAAAGCTAACTATATTTCTATGGCGATGGCCGCGAAATAGTCAAGGGTGGTTTACCTCTGCATTTGATATAACTAATTTTCAACTAACTACTTTTGGAAATAAAATATCAATAGGAATATTTTTTATTTTATTTTTATTTTTTTACTTTATTTATTTTATTACTTTTCATATTTGTTTCCATATTCTGCTTTAGGTTCGAACTCCGTCAGACAAAACTTCAAAATGATAATATGAAATTTCGATCTTCATTTTATTTGTCCTCAATTCGAAAATGTATTTGCGAAGTTCAAGATATTTAAATAGAAACGCGTTTAAAGAAAACAATCTCCTTCATTACTCCTGCATTACTTGTCAACTAGTTTCAAGTTAGCCTTTTGTAACTAACTACAAGTTATATATTTTATAGAAATCCCTCAAAAAATCTAACTACAAGTAGGTTATTTTTTATCAATTGATAATTTTTGCTGCAGGGGATTTGCCTTCTCTGCCACTCTGTCTGTGTGACGGTGTATGCAAATTTGTCGTATTTGCAATTGATCACCGCATAGCTGCAACTAAACCGGTGATTGTGTGGCAAGTGCAATGCCATAAGCAGCAACATATATGTACTCGCAAATCGGGCAGTACATAGACAACAAATACCAACAACAACTACAAACGCAGCAATGGCAGCAACATAAAGCACAACACTAACAACAACAAAAGTCGACAATGCCATTCAGCTAAGTGTGTGATTTGGATCGAAGTGCCAACGCTAGAGCGTTCTTGTATAACACAGCTGCAATGGCATCATCCAACAACCTTCTAGCTGCAGATATCTATAGCATCCACATATATACATATAACTGAGCACTAGCCTGACATACTCCCAAAGTGAAAATACTCCTTAATAAAAGAAATACATAAATAATAAAAGCAAAAAAAATAGAAATCCTTAACTGAGTTTCATATTCCACAGCTGCTGTCGTTGTTGTTGTTGTTGGTGGCGTTCTGCATGGATGACATATGAATCTTTTGATTGTTGGATTGTTGCAAGCACAAGACATCAGCTCAGCACAGTTCAGTTCGACTCAGCTCACCTCACATAGCATGGATGCTATGACATGTCATGACAATGAATTTGCTATTGCTTTAGTTTTCATTGTTGTTGTGGTTGTTTCTGTTGCCGTTATTGTATGTAGTTGTTATCGTTATTGCACTTGTTATTATTGCTGTTTGAACATTGTTATTTGGTTTGGCTCTGTTGTGTGTGCGTTGCACTGTTGCACCATTGCCATTGCAATCACTATAAGTATGGCCATATTATTATTGCTCTTGCTTATGTTTTTATTTATGCTCCTTGGATTTGTGAGAACTTGTGGCTTACCTACGAACACATGTACACATATGAAGTTACACACACACACACAAACTTAGCAACTTCAGAGTTTATGACTTTTCAATAAGCATTTTCTTCCCCCATATTTGAATTATTTATGGCATTGCATTTATGCATTCGCCCATCCATTCATTTATGTATTCACTCATGCAGTCAGTTGTTTGTGTGTTTCTGTTTTGTTTTTCTTTTCTTGTTATTACACTCACCTGACAATGAAAATCGTATGCGTTGGTTTGGAATTTATCAACCTACACTAGGGTGGTCAAAAGAAAGCAGAGTCGGAATTTTAATGCTCTCAAACCATAATTTTGGTCTTTATCGAAAAAATGTGCTCTTGTGTTTTTTAATTAAAACAAGTAAGAAAGTCTAAGTTCGGGCGGAGCCGAACATTAAATACCCGGCGCAAGTATTAAATATATGTTTCTTCACCTTTCCGAAACCTACCGCTAGATGGTAAGCCGGGGTGTATCAATTTTGAGTAAATTGGCGTCCTTCAATTTCGAAATATTGAAGTTTCAAGCGTTTCTGAAATTTACCGTTATATGAAAAGCGGCCGTAATTTTAGTCCGATTTCATTAATTTTCAACGGTTTGCTTTCATGTGGCAAGCACAATAACCACACCGAGTTTGGTACAAATTGGTAGAACGGTTACCGATATACATATATGTGATCATAAGTGCCCGGTGCCACCCCCATTTTCCAAAACTTTACCACAAACGTATTTCTTGGTAAAGAATTGTTGCAACCATCAATTTTGAATAAATTAGCTTTAATATTTACTGATTTATCGAAGATTTTGTATTTCTCGAAATTACCGTTATATGGGATGTGGGCGTGGTTATAGTCCAATTTTAAAAAGTTTGTATGCTGTACCAAGGCCAACAACTGTGCCAAGTTTGGAAGAAATTGGTGCAGCGGTTCCTAAGATATACACATGTAACCATAAGTGGGCGTGGCTACGCCCATTTTCCAAAAATGTATAATATTCTCATTTTTCGTCAAAAAGTTATTGTAAATATCAATTTTGAATGAATTATCTTCAGTAGTTACTAAAATATCACAGTTTTCGTATTTCTCGAAATTACCGTTATATGGGAAGTGGGCGTGGTTACAGCCCGATTTCGCCAATTTTGAATACCAACCTACCTTGGATTAAGGGAAACCTACATACCAAATTTCGTTGAGATATCTCAATTTTTGCTCGAGTTATCGTGTACACGGACAGACGGACAGACGGACGGACAGACAGACATGACTTAATCGATTTCTTTTTCCATCCTGATCATTTATGTATACATTTGTCTATATCTATCTCGATTCGTTTTGGCTGTTACAAACAACCGTTATGTGAACAAAATTAATATACCCTTGTGCACAATTGCGCTCGGGTATAAAAAAATATCGAGAGGTCACTCAAAGCGCTCAAAGATTCTAATTTATTTTATATGCGGAAAAGACATTCTTCGTAAAAATGGTATAAGTTGAATCAGTGTTTTTCAATTGGATAACTTTATTTGTCTTCAGGGAACTTTGCGGCATAATACCCAATGGTTTATTTCAACATTTTTTAATACTAACTATTTTGTGCATAAATATGCAAAAAAATCATTAATATATAAAATAATTGAATACACTATTTGTATATTAATACGCTGACTTAACTTTTGTCCCACTTCATTTGGCGATAGTACCGAACTGATTTTTTTGTAGACGAGGAGAGTTTTTATGGTTTCACGAAAATGAAAACAATGAGAATTACATAAGGATTAGGGTAACAGAAACAGCAAAAAAATTCACCAAATTTTTTTATTAAGTTATCGGAAGCTATCAAGCTACCGAAATCTATATTCGAAATAAATCATCGAAGTTTATAGTTATAGAAATTTATCGAGTTATCCATGTTTATTAACTTATCGCAACGTATCGAATTATTCGAATTGATCAATTTTTGTTGAGTTGTCAAGTCAAAATTTATAGGCCCAGAAAATTAGCTGTCGAAACTTACGGATAGTTATCCAGCTATAAAAATTTATGGGATTATCGAAATTTGTAAAATTAGTGAAATTTATCAAGATTTCTATATTACTAGCAAAAACATTATTTATAGAGCTAACACAATTTATTGAGTTATCGCAATGCAACGAGTTCTCTAAACTTATCGAGTTATCGATATTTATGGATTATTGAAATTTGTCGATTGATCGAATCGTACTTTTTGGAATTTTCAAAATATATTGAGCTATCGAAATTTCTAGGTTATATAAGTTTATCGACTTATCACTGCTTATCGAATTTAGCCGTGTTACTTGAGTGTAACGAGTTATCGAAATTTGTCGGTAGCTTTCGAAACATATGGAAATATCAATACTAAATGAGTTATCGATACTTATAGAGGTATCCAAAGGCTATCGAGCTATCGATTTATATTGATTTTTGAGTCATCGAAATTCATCGAACCCTCGAAATGCACAGTTATCGAAATTTATCGAAAATTATCGATATTAGTCGAGTTATAAAATTTTGTTCAGTTATCGGATTTTAGTGTTTTTAAATTCATTGACTTATCGATATGTATCAATTTATCGAAACTGACAAACTGGAATTTTTAGCGCTTTGAGCGACCTCTAAATATGTTTTGAGTGAAAACAGGGGAGGTATATTTTTCGATATAGACCAATCCTAGGGTTGAAGAGCTTTGAAATTCCGACTTTACTTTTCTCACATGCATTTTTGTACCACCTTAATGTACAGATGAACATTTAGTTACATACTACGATATTTATGGTGAGTTATTTTATTAAACTTTCAATGTATTTACTAGTGTCGGTCGAGGTGATTTATTGCATTATTGCGGTCAGAATTTATTGCAATTGCACATATTGTTATTTAATTTAAAGATTCATAAAAACCGCAAAAAAATTTTATTCAATAGAAATAAAAATGTTACTGGAATCCAGAGACAAACGGATTCCAAATATTTATGTCGATACCACAATGTTCATATCGCAGTTAAGTAGGCTTATCACCCCGGTTGGTTTTAGAAAAATCCTATCATTGCACCACAGCAACGACAGATACTCGAGAAGTGCATTTTACTGAGGTCATTAAATAAGGTGTAATGTCATGTGAAGTAACTGGTTGGAGTTTGAAGGTGCTCCCAGATAAGATTTGAGACCTTTTATGAAGCTTATTGTGATGGACAGAAAACCAGCTTAGCTCTAGCGAATTGTTTATGACCTCTCTTGTGTAGGTTTTGGTCAGACCACGACAGGTTTCCGGAAAGGGGAATACTGTTGTGGCAGAGGATTTACCTAAAACTAGTTGGGGTTGGTTTAAGTGAATTGGCACCCTGGTGATAAGTAATTAGAAAGTTTGCCATTTTTATTCCCCAACTCGTGCAGCTGACAGCCATTTGGCGTATGTGGGACCGCTATAGGGATCTGAAGAGGGAAGCGAGACGTATTTGCCGCAACAAGAAGAGAGAGGCCGAAATACGTGAGTGCGAAGAGCTTGAAATGCTGGCCGACAGGAGAAATGCCCGAAAATTTTACCAGAGAGTTAGGCGACTTACGGAGAGTTTAAAGACCGGGGCGCACTCCTGTAAGAACAATAATGGCGACCTAGTAACTGATGTCCAGAGCGTACTTAAATTATGGAGGGAACACTTTTCCGCCCTACTAAATGGTAGCAGCACGGAAAGTTGTGGAGAAGAAGAACCCGAGCCCGCAGTCGATGATGACGGAGTCGACGTTCCACCGCCTGACTATGACGAGGTACCTATAGCAATAACACGGCTGAAAAACAACAAAGCCGCTAGAGCTGACAGCCTGCCAGCTGAGCTATTCAAGTACGGCGGCGAGGAGTTGATAAGGTGCATGCATCAACTCTTATGCAGAATATGGTCAGATGAACGCATGCCCGACGACTGGAATTTAAGTGTGCTCTGCCCAATCCACAAGAAAGGTGACCCCGCCATTCGCGCCAACTACCGCGGGATCAGCCTTCTAAGCATAGGTTACAAGGTCTTATCGAGCGTATTGTGTGAAAGACTGAAGCCCACCGTCAATGAACTGATTGGGCCTTATCAGTGTGGCTTTAGACCTGGCAAATCCACCATAGACCAGGTATTCACAATACGCCAAATCTTGGAAAAGACCCGCGAGAAAAGGATCGACACTCACCACCTATTTGTCGACTTTAAAGCCGCTTTGACAGCACTAAAAGGAGTTGCCTATACGCCGCTATGTCTGAATTTTGCATCCCCTCAAAACTCATACGGCTGTGTAAAATGACGTTGAGCAATACGACCAGCTTCGTCAGAATTGGAAAAGACCTCTCCGAGCCGTTCGCCACAAAACGGGGTTTCAGATAGGCCGAAACCCTTTCATGTGACTTCTTTAATCTGATGTTGGAGAAGATAATAAGAGCTGCAGAACTGAACCGCTCAGGAACACTTTACTATAAGAGCGTGCAATTGCTGGCTTATGCCGATGACATCGACATCATCGCTAATAAAAACCGCGAAGTCTGTTCTGTCTTTTCCAAGTTGGATAGGAAAGCAAAGTGAATGGGTCTGGTGGTAAACGAAGACAAGACGAAGTATCTCCTGTCATCAAACAAACAGTCAGCACATTCGCGCCTTGGCACCCACGTCACTGTTGACAGTTACAATTTCGAGAAAGTAGAGAATTTCGTTTACTTGGGAACCAGCATTAACACCGATAATAATGTCAGCATTGAAATCCAACGTAGAATCACTCTTGCCAACAAGTGCTACTTTGGACTGAGTAGGCAATTCAGGAGTAAAGTCCTCTCTCGACGTACGAAAACCGCGCTCTATAAGTCACTCATCATGCCTGTGCTGGTATATGGCGCAGAAATTTTTTAATAAGTAAACCAATTATTAAAGATGGGTCTAAATCGAAATGAGCCCGAAAATGCTTATTAACGAACTATATTTAGGCGGTTGCCACAACTCGAATTTAATAAAATTATGCAAAAATTATATGAAATAATAATATACGGTTGTCAAAGGAAAGAGTGGTAAGGCATCTGTAATTTGAACATTTAAAATATTTTCGAGGTATTTGAAGAGTGTTGTCACCGGTGTAATAAGTTAAATTCAAATTATTTAATAAGGTAAACGAAGTGTTAAAGAATTTGTTACAATTGAAATGGGTTTGGAAACTCTTTATTTCAAAAGTATGCTAGGATGGTTGCCACGTATTTGGTAATTCAAATTCAATTTAATTTCACAGTTAATTTAAATACATATGTCCAATGTCAGACGAAAGCGATTTAAGAAGATTTAGGTTTTAAAATACTTTTGATTAGGGCTTCCAGCTATTCGAAAAGTCGAATTTAGCTAGCTTATACACAAGATATGTTTATATATATTTGAATATGAGTATCAAATGAAGGAGTTTCATGAAAACTTAAGTTTGAAAATACTTTTGATTAGGGTTGCCATCTATTGGAAAAGTTATATCTATGCATATATCTATGTATATATATTTAAAAATGCTAAAATGCCAAAAAGGCTTAACTTACAAGATTTTTTTATGGCATAGAACGATGCGGGGACCAATAATTCGATAGAATGCATCATAATCAATCAAAAGTGAATTTTGGATTTTTAGTTAGGTCATTACATCTGCACCATTCTTTAGATTTTCAAAAAGAGATGAAAAATTATAGAGATTTACCTTTAGATATCCAACAACGTTTTATTTTTTTAAGTTAGCACTTTTTTATCGGAACACGGTGATTTAAAATTTGAGAAACCGAACCGTGCTAGACTGCTGTCCATTCAAAAACGGCCAGATGGGTTTAGTTGAAATTGATGACTAATATTTGAAATATGTTTGGAGTTTTTAACGAAGGTTGCCACCTGTTTAAAATATATACAAATCTATCTATATAAGTATCCGCGTCTAAAAATACCCATATCATGATTTTCACAGATTTTTTTGCCTTTTAATAAGATAAGATACTTGAGTTAGTTATCTTTCTGTTAGGCATTTGGCCAAGCTTCGACTTCAACATGTTGTGAGCATTAAAAGTTGGAAGGACCTACAGTTATACGCCACTTCCGATCGGCAGATGGTTTTTAAAAGAAACTTTTTCATGAAACAAATGCACTCGTAGGTTGCGCATTGCCTGCGAGGGCGACTGCTTTGGAAAAAACTATTGATGGGTTCGGTGCATATAAATCGGAACAGAAATCACACTTGGGCACTACTACAAAGTGATAGAGCGTACGTTTAATCACTCAGCTATGCAAAAAATAGTTTCCACACACAAAGACTCACTATAAAATATCGATATAACAATAATGTGTTGTGGTACACAGTAATTGCATTTCTACCTAATATAATTTCCAAAACAATTGACAAACTTCCAAACTATTGACTACAACATGAAATCTGTTACTCATTGCATACAAATTGACAACAAACTAGGCAATTCCCTATAATTACAATTGTCTCTAATTGCCTAAATAATTCAATGGATTACCTGTCGTTTGCGCAACAACCAATATGTTGGTAAAATTGCAGTAAAAGTTATAATGATATAACTTCTGTGTAGAAATCGTAAAGGTGGAAAATGGTGGTGTATGAGTTTACAGCATTCCTACCACAGCAGCACCGAAATAATTACCAGCCTCATTATTTGACTCCATCGCCGCGGAGCGCCGGCCGGTCAATGACACTAACCAATCAACAATCAACGGCAACAACCAAAAAAAAACAACAGAGATGCGAACTTAATCAACAACATTACGTCAAATAAGACGCACGTAGTAACTAACAAGTAAGAAAGTCTAAGTTCGGGCGGAGCCGAACATTAAATACCCGGCGCAAGTATTAAATATATGTTTTTTTACCCTTCCGAAACCTTCCGCTAGATGGTAAGCCGAGGTGTATCAATTTTGAGTAAATTAGCGTCCTCCAATTTCGAAATATTGAAGTTTGAAGCATTTCTTAAATTTACCGTTATATGAGAATCGGCCGTTATTTTAGTCCGATTTCAATAATTTTCAACGTTTTGCTTACACGTGGCAAGTACAATAACCATACCGAGTTTGGTACAAATTGGTAGAACGGTTACCGATATACTTATATGTGATCATAAGTGGGCGGTGCCACGCCCATTTTCCAAAATTTTACCATAAACGTATTTCTTGGTAAAGAATTGTTGCAAGCATCAATTTTGAATAAATTAGCTTCAATATTTAATGATTTATCGAAGATTTTGTATTTCTCTAAATTACCGTTATATGGGATGTGGGCGTGGTTATTGTCCGATTTTAAAAAGTTTCGGCGGTTTTTTATGCTGTACCAAGGCCAAAAACTGTGCCAAGTTTGGAAGAAATTGGTGCAGCGGTTACCAAGATATACACATGTAACCATAAGTGGGCGTGGCTACGCCCATTTTCCAAAAATTTATAATATTCTTATTTTTCGTCTAAAACTTATTATAAATATCAATTTTGAGTGAATAATCTCCAGTAGTTACTAAAATATCGCAGTTTTCGTATTTCTGAAAATTACCGTTATATGGGAAGTAGGCGTGGTTATTGAGCGATTTTAAATATTTTCGGCCATTTGGTATGTTATACGAAGGCCAACAACTGTGCCAAGTTTGGAAGAAATTAGTGCAGCGGTTACCAAGA
>NW_023461437.1:22886-25904 GCF_013731165.1 Rhagoletis pomonella
CATAAGTGGGCGTGGCTACGCCCATTTTCCAAAAATTTATAATATTCTTATTTTTCGTCTAAAATTTATTGTAAATATCAATTTTGAGTGAATTATCTTCAGTAGTTACTAAAATATCGCAGTTTTCGTATTTCTGGAAATTACCGTTATATGGGAAGTGGGCGTGGTTAAAGTCCGATTTCGCCCATTTTCAATACCATCCTACCTTGGATTAAGGGAAACCTACATACCAAATTTCGTTGAGATATCTCAATTTTTGCTCGAGTTATCGTGTACACGGACAGACGGACAGACGGACAGACGGACGGACAGACAGACATGGCTTAATCGATTTCTTTTTTCATCCTGATCATTTATGTATACATTTGTCTATATCTATCTCGATTCGTTTTGGCTGTTACAAACAACCGTTATGTGAACAAAATTAATATACCCTTGTGCACAAGTGCGCTCGGGTATAAAAACGGTAACGCGTTTTTTCTCGCAAATACGGAAGCTACTTAAGTGATATGTAGATGCACGCTCGAGTCTGTTGTATACAGCTAGCTACACAAAGGTCGTAATTCCAAACATAAAACCACAACAGTAGATGGGCAGGAATGTCGAAGACAAGTAACATAAATCAGTGCAGTTTAGTAAGTGGGTAGTTTTTTCTTCGGCTCACAGCTGAAGAGGGTAACTAGCGAAAAAAAAGACTATGGGGAGTAACAAGAATCATTTTGCTGTCTATCTTGCTGATATTTACGGTTAGCGTACGCTTGTGGAGTGGGCTGATTGAAGAGCGACAGTGGATAACGCGCTGGCCACACTCGAAACACACAAATTGATTGACTACTCACATTTGACTTGGTTACAGGTTAATGGTGTAGCCAGATGGAATGAATTAGGAAGACCAAAGGTAATTGTATTGTAATTGTAATAGTAATTGTAATTGTAGTGGCAATTTTAAATGCAATTGTTATTGCAATTGTAAGTGAATATGTAATTGCAATTGTAACAGTAATTATAACTGTATTTGTAGTTGTAGTTGTATTGTATTGTATTTTTAATTCTAATTGTAATTGTAATTGAAATTGTTAATGTAATTATAATTGTGATTGTAATTGTAATTTTAGTTGTCATTGTAATGGATATTGTAACTGTAATTTTAATTGTATTTGTAATTGTAACTGTAAATTAAGTTGTAATTGTATCTGTGAATTGTAAGTGCAATTGTAATTGTAATTGTATTTGTATTAGTTTTTGTAATTTTAATTGTAATAATAATTGTAATTGTATTAGTAATTGTAATTTTAACCTGTTTTTGTAATTGTATATATTACTGCAATTGTAATTGTAATTCAAATTTAAAGTGTAATCGTATTTGTATTTGTAATTGAAATTCTAATTATAATTCTTATTCTAATTGCAAATGTAATTGTAATTCTAATTGCAATGGCAATTGCAATTGTTATTGTTAATGTAATTGTAATTGTAAATGTATTTTTAATTCTCATTTTCGTTGTTGGTGTTTCCGCCAGCGTAGGAGTGTGATGTAATGTGTCAAATTTGGTTTGGAGACAAACCGGTTTCGGCATTTTGCCATCTTCAGTGTCATTTTTCGTTAATTCTAATTGTAATTGTAATTGACATTGTTAATGTAATTATAATTGTGATTGTAGTTGTAATTTTAGTTGCCATTGTAATCGAAATTGTGATTGTAATTATAATTGCAACTGTAATTAAAATTGTATTTCTAATTGTGAATTGTAACTGTAACTGTAATTTTAGTTGTAATTGTAATTGTGAATTGTAACTGTAATCGCAATTCTAATTATATTTTAAATTGTAATTATATATGTAACATGTAACGTGTGATTGTAATAGTAATTGTAATTATAATTTTAGTTGTAGTTGTAGTTGTATTTTTATTTGTAATTTTATTTGTAATTGAAATGGTTATTGTAATTGCACTTGTTAATGTAATTGTAATTTTAGTTGTACATTCGTTTAAGTTTTCCAAAAACGCATTGCGGAACTAAAAATCTGGCAACACTTTCCCTATCACCGTACTAATTTTTTCTTTGAATGGCCATTCATTCCTCCAAGCAATTATTGCTCGTAATTTCCGTACCATTGGTTGCCAGAAAGCAATTTCAATAGCCCATTTGTCGTTGAGGGGGTTCCTTTAGGTTTCCCTCGACAAACACACATTTGCCAGTTGCCAGCTCGCCGATGGCACATCAACCTCATTTTCAGCCATAATTTCAAACATTCGTTGCTTGGCTTTACTGACCAAATCTTATTCTAATTCCGTTGCTAAATTCTGCTTACAATTTTGTTTGTTGTTGTCATCTATACACATCCATACACACATATGTATGTACATGAATGGGGGAAGTTTGTAGTTGAATTTCTTTGCCTTATGCAATTCTGAGTCCTGGCAAAATTGTCGTTTGCCTACAGCAGGACATTTTTTGCGCTACTTCTGCGTTTGGTATTCTATGTATTTTGTGTGGAGCTGCGGATGCTGGGGTGGGTAACACTGCCACACGTCCGTTGATTGTCTCCGTTTGTTCGACTGTCCGCCTATTTCGAGTTATTTCGAAATTAGTTCCGCCCTTCGATTTATATTGCCATTCTCGGTTAATCTACGACGAGTACGCCGATCTGTTTTCAGCGTACAGGGGATGCTAAAGGCTCTACCGAACACTAAGCTCCAATGTTGTTTATGAACGAGCAACTCGTACGTGCCCCTAAGCGTGTTGTGTGTGGCGAAATCTTCAACTATGTACTTGTACCTCAAGTGTATGCCATAGTTTGTTACACGAGGAGTGGGGAAGGTGTGGTATGAGATTCAATGGGGCTCATTCCACTGCATAGGTAAGCACATGTGTGCCCGCTGGACTATTTTTGTATATGTCTGTCCTTGTGCAACTTGTCAAACTGACAATCAAATTGGTAAATGTGTTGTTGTTCGTTATTTCCGTTATTGTTGTAATGCACCAACTTCTTTTGTAAGTAAATTTTCTTGTTTTT
>NW_023461438.1:0-25895 GCF_013731165.1 Rhagoletis pomonella
ATTTGTCTTTCATGTTTTCATTTACGACATAATTCAACGAACGACTGTCGATGGGAACGACTTACGACAACCAGAATAGGGGTGTTTATATATAATTAGAATCACTTACTCGCAAAGAAATCGCCTTTTTAAATGTTTTATTGCATTGTTTGCATGCGAATACTTCTTTGGGGTGCACATAGAACATGTGACTATAAAGCGCTGGACGGTTCTTATAAGTGCGCCCACATTCCTTACATGTGAGTACCTGCCCTTCGACACTGTGCCGTTTCATATGATGCCGTAAATTCTCTGCATCTTTAAGCCAGCGATCGCAGTCTGGCCTTGGACATTTTATTCGGGGTTCACTATCTCCGATATGTACGCGTAGGTGCTTTTCAAATGCGGCTTTGCTGCGTATCTCTTTGGCACATACATGGCAAACGCGCTTTGCCCGACGATGCTGCATACTAATGTGAATTTTCAACAAGCGGCTGCTAGCGAAACGACTACTTGGACATTGATCGCAAACGAATGCGTGCTCGCTCTTGGGCACATGCGAAGGACGGTGCAATTCTAGCAAATATTTACGCGAGAACTTTTTTGGGCATTGGTCGCAGGCAAAGTTCAGTTCTTCTTCAGGTGCATGCGCGCTAATCATATGAGATCTTAAAGTTGTACTATCGGAAAATACTCTTTGACATTCTTGACACCTAAAAGTGGGAATAATTTTTACGCTGCAAAAATGACGAAACTACGCATGTATGCATATTTAAAATTGAAAGCAGTTGTCATACTTAAAAAAATGAGGATCCTCGTGTTTATACGCGTGCTGCACAACTCTACAACGTTGCGTAAACTTTTTATTACAACAACGTATGTACGCTTTAATGTTAGGATGCTGTAATCGAAAGTGTTTGCTTATTGCAAAGAAATCTTCACCAACAAACGCACATAGATCACAACCCAGGACAATGTGTTTTTTCACAATGGCGGCGTCTTGTGAATTTGATTTGATAACCTTTTGTTTTGGTTTTGCCTGTTCATCATTATCAAATTCATTATCACCGTTATCGTGTTCTGCCGCAGTTTTGAATTCTTTGTCTCCTGGAGGCCTTCCGCGAACACTCTTTCGTTTCTGTCCGACTTTGCCAGTACATGGAGTAATTTCTTCTGAAGAATGATACAATGTTCGTAATATACAAAAACTTATTCAAAAACTCACCTGCCAAGTTTAATTCAACATTTAACTCTTCCTTGACCTTACTTTCTGCCGCACAATCCTCACATTCCGGTACAGCCAAAGGATTAAGTGTTTCCTCAGCTTGCTCGGTCTGAAGTAGATGTTCCAAACACTCTTCTTCCTTTATTTGATACGAACTTTCGACAAACTCTTCATTCTCAACTCGGCTAACTGCTCCGTGCTTCACGTCGGTCCTGTTCAAAAGGAATTGTGCCTTTTCCACTGCTAAATAGAACTGATGGAATTCACTTACTTTCTGCCAACATAAGCGACATATCGCTGTTGAAATGGTGTCAGTCGGAAGGAGCTAGTGCAAATGATAATTAAATCTATGTAAGTGGAGGAATAATTTGTTTGCCCGAAAGTTATTAATTATGTACATAAAACCAAAAATGCCGCTCTAGTATGCCCGCAATCCCCAGTTGTTCTCCATTGGCATCAAATATTTCTAAACAGCATTCCGCTTCTTTCAAGCAAACCCGACATAACATTTTATTAAAAACGAAACTATTACGATGGCCGTTTTGTAGAGGTGGAAAATTATCGACCGTACTACCGATATATCGATGGTTTTTGTTTTACAAAAAGACTATCGACGTTTTAAGACTACCGATGTTATCGGCTGTAATGCAAGATCAATAACCCGGCGTTTACATGAGACACTTTTGCCAAGGCAATATCAACACATTCACACTTTTTCACTACTACACTCACACAAAGACAATTGCCGTCGTTACTGTCTTTTCGAAGACGGTGTTTTGGACTTCTTTTCGGTGATTGAAATGATAAGCAGCGAGATATCCTTAATTTTTCAAAGCGCCTCTAGAAATGTCTTCCGGATAGGGTTTTTTTTTTTCCATACATTGGAATTAAGGATGTAGTATCTAATAGTAAAAGTGTTATATAGTAGAACTAAAATGAATGGTATACTTTTGTTGGCTTAATCTGGTGCTTCCCTTGTGTTAAGGCCACCGTGTCTATTTAAGTGAATCAAAATAAAAAGCATAATTTTCGTGTACTTTGATGAAACGTGGAATAAAATCCAAACTAATAGAGGTGTTTTCCCCATTTTCACCACATTCCTTGGAAATTGATCATTGTTCAATAGGAGATCAAAAAGAAACTCCGATACCCAAAAATCCAGACATGACCTCAGATCTGTATGTGCATCTATTCAAGAGAAGCAGGGTGTACATAACTCCGGCTACGCCATGCACAGTATTTTTGCGCAAAACCCACATCAAAATTCACAAAAAATCCTTTGACTAAACCGTACCCAAGTTTCCCGATAAGGGGCAGCAAACATTCTTTTTTGTTCCTTCATATAAAGCATTGGATAAAAATATAAATATGTACATATGTAGGTATATGAGCCATTCTTTTTTAAGTCTGACGGATTTCGTAAAAATAAATTATATCATGTCTCCGATTCACTTAAAATCTTTTTTGTGGGTTCTATACATGAATCGAGGATTTTTTCCCTCTCTTTTTTCTTCTGAGATATGATCTGTCCAAAGTTTGAATTTTTTCGTGATTCTGACTAATCATGTACTTCTTCAAAACGTTATATCTCGGGTTCTGCTGATCGTAGAGACTTCATCTTAACGTAATTTTAAAGCTAAGAAACGGGCTTAGCATTTCTATATTAAAGGTGGTCAAGATTGTCCTAAAGCTAACTTAGCTATTAACAGTTGAACTTTTTGAAGTTGATTTGCAAAGTGAAGCCCAGTAAATTAGGGATTTAAAATTATACCATCGTAATCCTTGTTTAATTCTCTATAAAAACGTGGTTCAAAGAAATGGGGGGTTTTCAAGAACTATTTGTGAAATATTTTTATTTTCGACGAGATGGTTTAGTTGATGAGAATCAACAATTATTATGTAATTTTTTTTCGAAAACTTATGTTAAGATATATGTATTTGGTAAGGTGTTAAACATCGGGTTTTTGCAAAAAGTAAAATTTTATTGCGCATTCCGACAGAAGACCTTTCCAGGTATAATATTTGTACGGCAAAATTTTTTTTAGGCGACAAACCCCTAAAAGTGGGCGTGGAAATTGTAGGACTAAAGTTTGAAAAACGCAGATTTTATTGCAGATTTCGGCAGAATATCGCTTCGTTAACAATATTTGTTCCATAACTTTCAAAGAACACCATTAATACTTTATCTCGCTTCCGACACAGATATGTTTTCGTACAAAACTACGCAAAAAAGCTGTCAGTTTCCTACTCGCTCGTTTTTAGGCATGCCATTGCTACTGTTTTCACGTAAGAAGTTTCGACTTCAATACATACCATCATGGGCGCAGCCAGGTAGGGGCTGGGGTGCTCGAGCCCCCCCTAACTTTCAAATTTTCCTTATATATATATATAAAATAGTACCCTGAAATGCCAGCTTAATAGGGTCGAGCCTCCCCCCCTCCCCCCCTAAAATTCATTCTGGCTACGCCGATGCATACCATTTATGAGAACCACATATGTATATAGATTTTAGAATTCGTAATTTATTAAAGACATAAATTTAGAGATTTATAATTTTATATGTAATTGTTATTATACATAATAAGATTTCTATTAATATAATTTAAATCACAGCAGTCTTCATATATGCATATGCATACATTATATGTACATATATGTATGTATGTCAATATATGTATATAATTTAAACAACGTATGCGTTTTCTCTTAATTTTTCATTCCACAATCGTTACATGATGGTGTTTAGTTTTCTTTGTAATCTAATGTACACATGTACATTCATACATATGTATGTGTGTATGTAAGTCTGTTTTAAAATAAGCTAGTATGTACTAAATATGTAGTATGTATGGATATACATAGCAGTTTTTATTAGCGCACATTTTTTTGTATAGAAATAGAAAAAACAAACTAACTTAAATCAAATAAAAAATTTAAATTTTAAAAAAGTTTTAAATAAAAACGAACTAACCATCATTAAAACAAACATTTCTTACTTCCATAAGTATGTATGTATGTAAAAGGAGCTCTTGAAAATGGGCACTATTTACGTATGTATGTATGTATGTATGTAATTGGTAAATTGTTTAACTTATGAATACTGCGGTTGACCATAGGCATTAAAATAAGCTTAAACGTTATTTTTTGTATGTGCCTATTTATGCACTTGTAGGGTTGCTTGCCTGCATTGCATGATTTTTTTTTTTTAATGGAGCGGGAGTCTTTCAAGTGCTCGAAACGACTTCGGCTGGCTAAAGAAGTAAAATAGCTAATAAACAACAAAAATAAAACTATATATCAACTAAATAGATAGTATAAGATATTTGCCAATGAATACGGCAATGTTACATTTACTATAAGTAAAAAGTATTAACACAACTATATTTTCATTAAATTAGTGAAATATTTCGCTAAGCTGGAATGCTATATTCATTCTTACTGCTGTTAATATATTGACATACACCTATCTGCACATGCACATACATATGTACATATGCATGTTTGTATGTACATTTGATATTTTTATAAGAGTTTATTTATTTTATGCGTAAGTATGTATATTTTCTACTGTCTTAAATAGTTTCTTAAACCATGCTAGTGCCTTTATGTTACGCCATCATATGCATTTTTTATCGCAATTATGTAATTGAATTAACTTAGTTACAAATACATTAGGGTGCCCATCGAATTTTATTTATTTTTTTAAATTTCAAGACCCTAACCCCTAATTCCCTTCCATTTTATGAGAAATATTATTACATATTTTTATAGATTTTTAAAAGTCATTTAGAGGTCGCGACTTTCATTTTAGGTCAGAAAGCATGGTTTTGTAGATTTATCAGTTTTTGATTGACTAGTTTTCATTCAATTTTAAAGGTCAAACACGTTTTGATAAGAGAATTTATAGGCGTATAATAATCTGTTGTCCTGGATTGTCGAGATATTTCATCCAGCAAATTAAAAAAAAAAAAAAAACATTTTCTCTTATTTTTTTTTTTAAGTTTTGACCATCACTTATTTCCACAATTTCAAAATATGTCGTAATATCAAAATTTAAATCTATTTTCAAATAAACGGATACCCAATTTATTACAATCGCATAAAAATTGTCGATGTTAGGCAACTTTTCTTAAATACGGCTTAGAATTTATGTTGTGTATGTACCGGACTTTCGATTTTTTGAGCAGTGTGGCTAAGAATTTCATCAATGCTTATTCATAATTGATATATGCAATCGCTTTTTAGCAAAAAAGTGGCTTTATATTATATGATATATGCGTATCGCAAAAACTACTTGACCGATCTCGACCAAATCTGGTATACACATTGTGCTTAAACTCCTTAAGTACCGTCTTGAATATTTTTGAGATCGGACAAAACCTACTCCCCCGAAAATATAGCTAGTTAGCTTGAGCTTTTTGATATTACCTTTACGTTGGTGGAGCCAGTGGTTTTTGTACGATTTCAAAAATTTTCAATATGGCGCTTGAAGAGCCTAAGCCAAATGTGTATGACAAATTTAGTCCAGATCGATCAATTCGTTTTTGAGATACGAATAGATCATATACGTGAGCGGTGAACCCATTTTCCTAAAACTTCTTGAAAAACCACTTTTTTGCTAAAAAACGATTGTATATACTTATTTTGATTAAATTTTGATGAATTCCTTAGCCACACTGCTCAAAAAATCTGAAATTCCGGTACATACATAATAAAAATTCAAGGCCGTGTTTAAGAAATTTCGCCTAACTTTGACAATTTTTATGCGATTGCAATAAATGAGCTGTCAGGTTATTTTGAAATAGATTTAATTTTAGATAGTTTTTATATATATTTTGTAATTGTGAAAATTAGTGATGGTCAAAACATAAAAAATTAAGAAAAAACGTTTTTGTTTTTTTAATTTTCCCGATGAAAAATCCCGACAATCCAAGTTTGACAACAGATTATTATACTTCATTTTAAAGGCCTATAAATCTTCTTCTCTCAACATGTTCGATGTTTAAAATTGAATCAAAACTAGTTATTCAAAAACTGATAAATCTACAAACCTGTACCTTTTGACCTAAAATGACAGGTCGCGACCTCTAAATGATTAAAAAAAAATTATAAAAATATGTAATAACGTTTCGCATAAAAAAGAAGGAAATTAAAATAAAAAAAAAGTTGCGATACATACATACATACAAGAAAATGTTTCGGAAAGTGAATAATATTGAATATGTATACTAAATTTTTTTTATCCTACTTATTCCATTTAATACATTCAAGTCCATGGCGCCTTGGTTTTCAAAAAATTGTTAAGTTCTCATGTTAAGTTCTCTCATTCTCTTGAATCATTATTATTTCGACTGCAAAAGTCTGTTTGCAATTTTGAAAAATTTGTACATATGGGAGTACTTGACATTACCGACCACTTGCGGTTTGAAAGTTAATTTCACTTAGGCAAAATGGACTTAAAAGAGTTGAACGAAAAATTAAATACAGTAAGTGGCAAATGAAGGCGTCAAAGTAGGAGTGGAAAATAAAAAAAATAAGTGAGTGACCGCTCTGCTTTAAATGTGCACATTATTTCGACATATCTCGAAGCAGTATGAATTTTTTCTAAATTTTAGTTATTTTGATTTACAAATGTTTGTAATGTAAGTTCTATGTATTCGTGGACCGAAACATTTGTACGAATTATCATGACTTCTGTTAAATCGCGTTCGTGCAGTGAGAGCCCAAAGTGGCAGTTCTCTTGGAGGCGAAGTTGCAAATTCTTACTGAAAAAAATGTTTACAAGCGGGATTGTTGCGCGTTATTGCATTTAATAAACAGGCTCGTTAACTTGCAAAAATTTAAAAACGTGAGCTATTTGTAAATGAAGAACGTACAGTTGTTTGGTGGTCATAAGGCACATGAATCTGCGATGCTCAAATTAAACCGAACTCGAATGTGCTGGAATATGACTTTGTTTAACGAAAAATGGTTTTGCATAAGATTCACATTCAATAATGTATTGCTGCGTAAAAAATTTTAAATTTGTTGGACTGTGTTAATAGAAAGTAACAGATTGAAAAGATTGCGTTCTTTGATGGTGGCCAAATTGTACGAAAAATATTTATCGGCATTGCATATATATCTGGTATATATACTCACATAAATTTATGATATAATTTATTTGGTACCATTAAGTTTTCTTTCATAACTCTAACGTTTTTCAATTTTGTTTATGAGATTTGACTTAATTTAATGGAACAGTGTATAACCCATCGTTTGTTATACATATTCAAATAAAATGGCCATAACTCTCTAATTTTTTCTATTTCCACTTTGCCTAATGACAAGTCTCTTTTATTTTAGCAACTACTCTATGTGTATGTATGTACATATGTATGTAAAACTAGTTTTCATTATCCCGCTTGAGAAATTTATAAGTAAAATATCCTAGCTGTACTTATACCTCTCCTACTTCATACATACATACATATGTATGTACTTACCCTGCAGTAAAATTTAAGAACAGTCTGACAATTACATATATGAGAACTACCTCTGAACTAGGAAAAACGGATGCAGAGCGGGACAGTTGAAACATGCGGTGTAAATGAGCAAATGCTCACTACTCGTACAATACGAAAGTAGCTCAGCGAGAATACCTCCGACTCAAGCATCGTTGGTCACGAGCTCAAATCGCGGTGGAGAAAGTTGTGAGTTTTAAAATTTAATAAATTTAAATTGTTGCGTGCAGCTTACCATATTTTTTTTTTTAAATAAAATATGTAACAAAAATTGAATCTGTAAAAGAAAAGAAAAAACGTTAAAAAAAAAAATATCCAAAGTAATGCACTGGGCGACAATTGCCACCGCTAATGACATCGTCGTGTAAAACTAGACAATTGAAAGTATTGCTTGGGTATTGAGCTAGAACTAGTACTGTCGGCAAAAGGTCTAGTTCTATGCTAGTTCTGGGCTAGTCAGATTTTCGGCAGGGCGTATACATACATACATATATAAATTAGACTGATTAAAAAAAATCGACTATTTTTTGCAAAATCTCTTGTGAAATATTTTCGGGACAGTGAAAAAAGACGCCTGTCAAAAACGCGGCATCTAATTTTAATATTTAGAGATCGCGAGTGTTTATTTTCCATAAATAACAGAGCCATTATGTTGTTTTTAATTTGTAAATTTTATAACTCGTTTTTAAGTCAACGTAAAAAAAGTATCTTATGCTGAGTACACATGACACAACCGTTGAAGCAATCAGGACTTCGATCGTTGCCTCCTATGTAGCATTGTTGCTCATTGAAATTCATGTTGCCGCAATTTTGAGTTGGCTGTCTCTACCATCGTACAGTTTCATAAGTAAACACACTATCAGCTGATAGTCAAAAAATGCTTATAGCTGAGATCACCTATTTATTGGCATGTGCTCTTATCTTTTACAATTTCTTTCCTTTCTATCACAATTTATTTTATTTCTATTACAATTTATTCAAAATACACTATTTAACACACCGAACTAGAAACACCAATACACTAACCAAAAACCCACCAATAGGCTGCCAAACACACACCTACAGCCTGCCAGAGAAAACGGTAAGAAGAAGAGTTACTTTACTTATGGAACTGTACGATGGTCTCTACGTTTGCCTCGTGTGTATTGAAGAGGAAAAACAGGTTGCTTCAACTGTTGCCTCGTGTGTATTCAGCATTATGAATTTTCCATAAATTTCCTCCAACAAAAGTTATCCATCGCTTAAGCCAAACATATACAAAATTTAAATTTTCGGTAAAATATTAAAACTAAACACTAAATGTCATAACATTTTTTTAAATTTCTATGAAAAAAAAACATTATTTAACAAATCCTGAAGCGTAAAGCTTAATAAAGTGTATATCACAATTATACACCACCCACAGATTGACAAGTTTTGACTATTAATCTTTTATTTTTTAAATTTAATTTTCAATTAACTGCCAAATACAAAAAAACACTATTTGATTTTAAGTTTAAATATTTTTTTTTATAAAAATATACTCTACTCTTTAACAAAAACCGTATAAATCCAAAAATTAAACTTTGTGCACATTAAAAAAAAAACAACCAAACTTTCGTAAAAATTTCGACTTCTTAGATTCTGAGTATACAGTTTGGTAGCGCACTCAATTTTAGTATAACAAGATACAAGTTTGAAGTACCCAAGACTTGCCGTTTTATTGGCTATTTTTTTCTTGACGGTGTCAGTTGTTTTCTTCCATACGATAAAAAAAAAACAATGTTAAACTTGATAACTTAATAATTTATGTTATATGATCTTTTTTCTAAAATAAAACAACCAAGGAGAAAACAAAATTAAAGATTATAAAATTAAAAAAAAGTAAGTAAATAAGATTTAACATTTCACCGAGGATTGCGTTTAATTAAAATCATATGATACTTGTTTACAGCCTTCAATTGTCAAAATATATGTTCATATATCGCTCATTTCGATACGTTGACCTAAAAACGAGTTACAAAATTTTTAATGTTGAAAAAAATGTCTTTCCTGTGTTATTTATACCGAAAGTAGAAATTCGCGATGAGCGACCATCAATTCTTAATATTAAGGGCTGCGCTTCTAGCAGGCGCCTTTTTTCCTAATAAACATACATACTTAACATTTATAATTCGACCTTACAACGATTTTGTGCATTCTCCCTAGTTTTACTTTCATTATCGATTGTTACTATTTCTTACTTAGTACAGATTTAAAATTTTTTGTTACAATTTTTGAATATATAGCGTGCAAATTGCATTTGAGGTGCTGAATTCAGGCGAAGAACACATTTATGTTTATTTGTTTTGCTATTTTACAATATTTAGCGTATTTTCTAGAGGAAATTTTATTAATATACTTTTTCGATTACGTTTCGAGGAGTTAAAATTTTCTAGTTTAATTGTATTTTTGTACAATAATAACAGTTTTTTAAGTATGTATATATTTATGTACATTCCCACTCATTTCTCCAGTGGCACAATTTATGTAAAATAGTTTTTCGCGACGAGAATATAAACGCATGTTAATATGTATATACATATGCATGTTTGTATATTACTTATAATTACACGTAGAATCCTCCTATGCTACACGCCTGTAGTCGAAAAAAAATTTACCCGCCCTAATGTTCATACGAAGACGAGCACTAATGGTAGTTAAAGGCGTTAAACATTCCTTTTCGAAATAAAAATTAATTTTCCTAAAGTGCGAATGGTTGTTAATCGAGTTCGTCGTCCCCTTTTTTCCCAGCCACCTCCCAGAACAGAAGAATATTGAAAATAAGGAGACCAGTATTTTTTTTTAATTGGTTAACATTTATTGGTGCTGCCAGAGCTTTGAAGTTTCCCATGTATTTTACAAGAAAATTCTTTTTGTATAGAACTGCTATACAATCGTTAAAATTAAATATTTTTCGATAGAATAAAAATATTTCACTTCAGAAATCTTCAAATTGAATTGTACGACTTGGCAACATTGGCATTGCCTACTGTCGTGCTGAAATAAGTAAACGACGAAAATCGTCGAAAACTATGCAGTGCTGCCAAGTTTTTCCGTTTTAATACACTAGTCGAGTGGAAATTTTAGCCAATGACATGATATTTTCGATACGATTTGACTCTCGAAAAACGACTTGCATTCGACACGACTCTCGCAATGACGGAACTTATAGCCGATAGTCTTATCTCTTATTTATGTATTCGTAACCGAATCACGCACGAACTGTAAAAATCAGGGCTGCAAACCGGTTTTGAACCGAACCGTCGCTTTTTTTCGGGCTCCGAACCGAACCGTTTTTATTTTAAAATCCCAAAACCGAACCAAAAATCACTCCAAAAAATGATTCGGTTCGGTTCGTTCCCCCGATTTTTGGAGTAAAAATAGTTGATAAAATTTTTAAGTAAAATATGTATCCTAATTGTTTTCGAAGATTTCTAAAGGGAAATTATTTCATTCGAAAAAAAATATTTATTTTATTTTTAACGGTGTTATAACAGTTGCACGAAAAATTATATTTACATGGAAAAATTTAAAGTCCTGGTGGCATCATTAAAGAGTTTTAACCGATTTCAAAAAAAAAAAATATGGGTTTCCTATTTTTTTTATTTTCCATAATTCTGGGTGATGACAGCGGAAAAATTCCAAAGACTTCATTTTCCCGTGTATTATTGGTACATAATACCTACTATCTTAATTACCAAAAAACAGCTATTTACTTCAACAAATTATTCAGCTTTATACCAAAATTTATTTTCAGAAAAAATTGAAAGAGCAACAAAGTCTAAGCGCTAGAAATTATAGCTGTTATTTCGGAGATCACCACATCAGCTCATCAGACTTCTGGTTTTCGACTTCAGCAGGGAATGAGTTTCCCCTAGGGCAAATCCTTTCTATTTGTGATACCACGCTATGAAGAACTGTCTCTGCCACTTTGGCTACCGCTAAATACTGGTAATCTTCTAACGGAACTTCCAAAAGTAAGTACTGCCTGGAAGCGTTCACATATTTACAAAGAAGTGTTGTGCAATTACAGACTGGGTACTTTTGGAACTCTATACATAAATACATACATATATAGTATATGTATATGTACTTAATAACATGGATTTGGGTTATTACCGCGTATTTATAATTTAGAATTTATATTTACAAAAAAAGCGATTTGCTGTTGTAAAAAAGAAATTAAATATAAATATATCTATGTACATAAGGGTGCATCACCAAAATACGTTGCGGGTTTTCCAAAGGAATTATAAAATTTATTATATTCTAAGACTTCCGCAAAATATTTCGGTAACATATTAAGATTTATGTGAGCTAGACCGTTTTGAAAAAACCCAAAAATTACTTTATTTTCGTTACGTTGATAGGATCTTTTAAACATTTTCATTCACACCTTTTAAGCTCAAACTCATTTAACATGTAAGGTGATTTAAAAAAAATTAAAAAAATAATTATTATAAAAAAGCAGATTTTTGGAGGAATTTTCAAAAAGGTTCAGCTCACGCAAATCTTAATATTTTTCTAAAATATTTTGGCGGAAGACTTAAAATAGAATAGATTTTATATTTCCGATAGAAAAACAGCACCGATTTTTTTATATAGAGAGTTATGCATTCTTATGTACATATTATGTACATTAAAGCTGGTCAATATGTATGGGAGATTTTTTCGGCTATAAGCGCATAGCCCAAAAAGATTTTACGTGTAATTCTAAGCAAATTTTTCGAAGAAACCATGGGTCTAGTCTAAAATCCATTTGGAGTTTGCCATATTGCGAAAATGGGTTTCTTACCATTTTGCTGTAGTCTCGTAAAAAAGTGCTTAAATTTTGTACACAAACTTGCTATAGGGGGTTTTGGTATGAGAAATCGGTTTCTGCACCTAACCTTTTTTAGGACTTCCACCAGAGGGCGCAATAGTAGAAATTTTTACATTTTATTCCAAACCTATTTTCGTAATTTGGCCAACTCCAAATTGATGTTAGACACATGGCTTCTTCGACAAATTTGCTTAGAATTACACGGCTATACGCGCATAGTAAAAAAATTGACCCGCTCTAATGTAAATGGATGCATATATCATTTCATGTTTTTTAGTTCTTCTGTTAAGCTAATTCGTCCCTAAATTGCATACTAATTACAGTTACATACATATTTAGGTATGTGTTAATGCAACTACCGCTGGTTGCCTTTCGCTTTAAAATCTCGCAGAGCGCGCTAATTGCATACAAACACTAACATCGATCGATTAAAAATCTGTTCAGTTCCGGTAATTCTTAAATATATAATAACAAAAAAATACATACATACGCACGCACATTTAGAGGAATAAAGATTTAAAATTGTTAATCTAATACACACGTACTTAGTTATATATATGTACATACGGATTTTTGGAAATCTACAGAATTCAACGCTTTGACTTGTGTGTACGATTGCGATTTTGTACTAACGTTTATTCAACGTTCAACAGTAGTGTCTATTTTCTACTTATGTCTTTTACACGCTCCTGATTTACACGCCTTACTTATACGCCACGCCACGTGCTACCATAAATGCTATGCACATACTACATACATACATATGTAGGTATGTACATCCAAAGTGCTCACGGTTTACTCACGCTTACAATTCTTTTTACTTGCACTTGTACTTAACCGGCTACCTGCTGCATGGTTAACTTGTTAATCAACTGCTGACACAATTTGCCATATTCGAATTGATCGCCCGAGATGCGTCGCAGTTTGATACCTTTGCCAGCCGTTTGATTGTCACGGCTGCGGCCTTCACACACTTGCAACTCGATTTGTAGGCCGCCCGAGTACTCCAAGCTAAGATTTGTACTTGTGCTACCGCCACCTCCAACGGTACCGCCAAAGCCGCCACAGTAGCCTGACGTGCTACTGCTTGTGTCCATCGATGTCGCTGATGATTCGCTGGCGTTACTTATGCGCGTCTCACCAGTTGCTCCAGCTACGCTCGCGCTACCAACGTACTCTTCCGGCAGTCCTTTGTGCAGGACTGCACCTTTTGGTGGCATCGTTTGGTCAATGGTTTGTTTGACCAACTCCAGTATGCGTGTCGGGTCAAGGTTGGAGCATTCATGCGGCAACGGCACTTCGTAGCACATCTCTTCTGACATGCGTCGTGAATCGCAAATGGAATCGGGTGATAAATGTCCCTCGGTATGATCGCCAATCTCGGAATGTGAGTCCGATTTGAAGCCGGAGCTAGCGGAAGGCTCTTGACAGGGTGAGAGATTGTTTGAATCATTACTTAGTGAATCGTCGGAGAAGCCAAGCGATTTATCACTGCCGCGTCGATGTGAATCGCTGGCGTTTTGTGCATTACTGGACGTGCTGGCATCGCTTTCTAGACGCGTCGTGTGGCTGTCGTTAGCGCATTCTAAACTAGTTTTGCGTCCTATGCCACGTGTAATCGAAGGCATATCGCTGGAAGGTTCAGTGATTATAAGTCCCTGTTGGAGAAATAGAGTAATTATTTTGGACGTAATCGAAAATGTGTGTTTTTTCTACAAAAAAAAGTTTGACTTTGCGCGATTTTCGCGATCCACAATTTTACCAAAATATTCGTACTCTACTCCCTTTGGTGCTACCACTCACCTGTAATGACATCAGAGACGTGTGCGGCTCTAGCGAATCGCAGTCACTGTCACGGCTATTTTCCGAACTCAGCGCCACCAACGTGATCTCGCTGCCCTGCACATCTGTCAGACATATTTGCGGATGCGACGGTTGACATGGCGATGCCAAATCCTCGTTGATTAGCCCGCCGGTGCAGCCTGCATGTGGCGTACCCGTTGTGATGGTATGATACATTTGTCCATTGGCATTCTCCTCCTGTATGATACAAAGATTGGGCGAGGCAGGTGGCGTGGGCACAACCCGCACCGGTTGTGCTGGCGACAAATTTAGCGGCTTGAGATCGAAGCAAGTTACTTGCGGCAACATCCAGTTGACATGTTGTTGAGCAAATGCATTCGTGGGCGTTTCCGCAGCAGAGCTGTCCGAAGCACACACATCCATGGAAAGATCTAGCGGCTGATTGGCTGCAGCAGCAGCGGCGGCTGCGGAGGAGGCTATTTCACTGGCAGCTGAAGTGCCGCGTGTTATCGAACCACCGCCGCCAGTGGAAAGCACCGAGATACCTTTCGTAATTTGATGCAGTGGTGATGAGCCACCACCGCCGCCACCGCTGCCGACAATACTGCAGGGATTGAATGGCCCTGCGCCTGGCATATAGGGGTTGGGTGAAGATGAGCCGCTAAAACTGCTATAAATGGGCGACTGACAACCGCTACTGCTATTTGAACCACTAAATTGACCTGGACTCGCGCAAGTACTCACACCCGCACTAAGTGTTATGTGACTGAATTGACCAACCAGTCCATTGCCGGGATAATGCATTTGCGGATGCATTAGACCCAAATACTGTTGCTGGTATGGACCTTGACCCAGCATCTGTTTCGAGTGTGCACCCATATTGTGGCTACATGCAGTTGGTGGTGCCGTTAACGGTCCACTAACGGCGCCCATAACGCTGGCGCTAGCGCTATTTGGCAAGGAGAGTGGCGACACACTCAAACTATACATTGCTTGGTGTTGCATGGGAGACGACGCCGTCTCTAGGTGGCCACCACTTACGGCAGCACTTGCGGAATGTGCTGTCAAGCCCAAATGGGACGCTAAGTCAAGCGGCACCATACCAGTAGCTATTACTTTATTGGCTATATCCGTGCTCAGTCGATGCTCCCTGACAAGGCGATCAAGCTGCGGCATCAGAGCTCGTACAGCTTCAGGTGGTACCTCAATATCTTGACCACGACGGAATATCATGTGCGGAGCGGGCTTGCCATGTATGGGGGGAACCTATAACGAAAATAAGTTTTTGAAGGAGCGGTAATAGCTTAGTATGTAGATAAATAATTATAGATGATTATATACAAATACGGAGATAAGTTGAGTGTGCAAACAAGCTAAGCATATTTTTAATTTGTTTCAGAGTTTTTTTTTTGTTGTAAATTAACTTGATTCAAACATTGGTTTTTTATTGATTACTCGTATAAGGTTTCGTGGACCCAATCGTCTAGTTCCAAGCTACCCAAAGAAGAGTTACTACCTCTCTGGCCCTTCAGAATCCAAAACTAGGAACAAGTTGCTCATATCATAGATTACATAGGTTTACAAAAAAAGTCTCCATATTGAACCAACCGATGTTATGAATGCAAATCCGAGGTCTGTTAGCCTCCATCACGTCAGGTTCGAGGTCATTTTAGGGTAAAGTAGGGCAAAAAATGCATTGAATAAACCTGAAAATTCAATATACTTCTTCTGAATTTGACCTTGGCATGACATCTAGATGACTTTGAAGAACCAAGGGATCCCCATATTCGGATTTAGCGACAACATAAACAAAGGTTAACGGACCTCGGATTCGGGTTCAGCGAGTCTAAAAGCCCATATATATGAATTTTCAGGTTTATTCGCGTATAGAGGAGGCACCATTGTAAAGGTACTTCTACTCGGCACCTATAGGCGGACAACGAAAGCAAGGACGGCCACAAATATAATAGAAGGACTAAGCGCAAAAGAACTTATCACCACTCGAGATGGACAACTAACTCAATTTTTCAAAGCAGAGAGGAAATTGGCAAAGTTTTTTGTCTCGACCCAAACTGACAATTAGAGTTTAAATTTCCTCCTTCTCGATTTTAAATTCGCTTTTAGCAGTATATATCCCTATGAAACTAACTCTCCGAGTTGTTTAATCCCTAGCAAGGTCTCATATAGCTCTACTTAAGCGCTTATAGCGCCAATAAAAATATAGGAAGGTTTTAGGAAAATATGGCTCAAGATTTATCTCAAGGAGACTGCAGCTTGTACGTTGCTCCGGAACGCTCTCCATTGAACACAAGTCCTGTAGAACTATTAAATAATTAGTAGGTAATGGCTGGACAACTGCAAATATTTCCCTTCAATCTAAGATGCCTAGCACAATTAAAAAAAAAAAATCTATAAACAAGTTGAGGATTACGACAGGAATTAGGTATGTTTGAATCAAGTTAAAATATTGCTATTCTGATTTTTTTTTGTAAAGCTTACCAGGTAAACTAATTGAATTATCTGAAAGTGGCGGTGTTGGTGCAACCAAAAAATTACGTTGTGCTGATACTTTTTGCAGATACTGACACTCTTGTAATGGTCCTTGGAATTGTGCTTTCGATCCTTCGGATGCGCGCCTTACGGGGCTGTAGCGTCCTATAGTTTTTGAAATGTTATTAAGCGGAGGTAAAAGAACAAACAAAGAAAATAGTGATGGGTATTAGTGTTAAAGAAATATTGCATTAGATAATCTTGAAATGGTTTTCTGTTAGGAACTAAGAAGAAACATTTTACAATGATTAAGTTTTGCTTATGTAGATGACAATTTTTTATACTCAAAGAAATTTACTGTGGCTCAATTTATGTCTACTTAACGGCAATATTTTCATTTCCTCGTAATGTTATATACCTCGTGTAATAATTATAAACCCACCACAGGTTTCAAACTTGTGAAGTATTAAAAAAAAAATTCAACAAACATTCGTGCTTTTTAATTAGATTTCTAAGAACGACTTAGGGCTGGTTTCTCCAACTCAACTTAACTTAGTTTAGCCAATTTTTTAGACTTAGTCAAGAATATGCTGCGTAAAAAGTAGGCTAACTTTTGACTTAAGTCCAAAAACTGGCTAAACTAAGTTAAGTTGAATTGGAGAAACCAGCCCTTAGTGTGCATTTCTGTTGCCCATTCAATTCTAGTGTAATGAAGTGCAAGTTTGAAGCAGTTAGTACTTAAGGGATGTTTGCAGTTTTCAGTTGATTTTAGGAAAGTTCTGAAGACATTGAAAACGACTAGCTACGGGCCACAGCTTCCAATTTGTTACCTTCATTATCTAAACGCTTTGTCGATGACGATATGATTTTTTTGAATGCGGCAGCGACATCATGAATTTGTATAGGTTTGACATAAAAGAAGAGGAAGAACCTTATCTGTCGCTGGAAAAATAGAAATAGATCTAATCTGGCCATAACCACAGTCGTCGCGTAGCCCAGTCGTCGCCAAAGTAATTATCTACATAAGATTACGTGTTAAAATAATTTGACAGCCGTGGTCCGTAGCTCGTCGTTTTCATTGTGTTTGGGCTATAAGTACTAGCTACTTGCACTGTATTAACTAAATTAAATGGGCTATAAAACTACATTCCCAAAATCTTTCTATGAAGCCTAATTAAAAAGCTCGACATTTTTGCGAAAGTTATTTCTTGAAACTGAAAAACTCTTGAAAATTTCGAAACTTTTGCTGAGCCGTGAAAATTGAAGTTTTTCTTTAATATGTCTTTTTTTTACTTTTAAAATCTATTAAACATAAAACAATGTGCCTCGTATATTTCTGAAAGTAATGCCTTTCTTAAGGTCTGATTATGGCAACTTAACGTAGCTTAGAGGATGTCACTTAAAAATTCCCTTAAATGAATGTTGCTTATATTTGGACAGCCGAAACTTAACGCAACTTAATGCCACGTCGACGTCTGTTTCATTTGGATTTTCTAAGTTCTTAGCTACGTTAAGTTAAGTTAAGTTGCCATAATCAAGTTTTTATTCTTACTGCTTTTTTGTTAGGCTGTATGTGTTTTTGGTCTCCAATAGCAATAAAATATCAGAAGCAGTGTACATTTTTTTATCTTTATTTTTTGCTAGGTAACTGTTTTTGTTTGGAAATACGCAGTAAGTGATAAACACGGCCGAAAAAAATAAGCAAGAAAAAATCCATTTTAAGCGCTTAGATAAGCACTAAAACATTGGTAAATATACTTGTAAATAAGCTCGCAAAACCACATAAATTAAGTACAGTTTGACGTTCTGTTTTTTTTTTATTTATTTAAGTTTATTTCAAGGATTGAAAAATTACAATAGACATAGAAGTGTTGCTTGATATTCTCAAATAGAGATCTACGCTGGTCGTTTTATTTTATTTTTGTAATATTCGTTATTCCCCCGTTATTCCCCATTTGTAATAAATTATATTTAATCTCTTCAACAGCACCAATGCCTTCCCGTAGAGACGAACCATTGGTTTTAAATTTTTGTATCCAAGCAGCAATGCAATTGAAGTTTAGGTGTTAAAAAATACCAAATCTGTTTTTATGTTATTATTTGCAAACATATCTTTAGTTTGATGAGCAAAAAAAGACCAATAAAGGGGAAAGAAAAATTTATTGGGCCAAATTTTCTAAAGCACTTCTTAAGAAATTTGTTACGCTTTCTACTATGGTTTGCTAAAGTTTGTTTGTGAAGAGTACTATAAGGTACCCTAGTTTTCAACAGAAATATATGCCCGTTCCCTTATTTCGTAAGAAAAAAATGAGATAGTAGGCTGTAAAATATCAGATGTCAAAACTCCTTGGACACTGAGAGAAAAATCAACCAAAAATTGGTTAATATTACCAAATTCAAACTTGAAAAGGAATCAACGTGATTTTTGGTTAATATTAACAATGCCTTGGTTGATATTTTCAACAATGATTTGGTAATATTAACCACAATTTTGTTTACATTCACCAAACTTTTGGTTGGCGATTTTTCGTTTGAATAAGTTTATGTTCTGCACTTCACAGATGCTTTTTCATAATGCGGAGATACAAAACAAAAATTTTTAATATCATTTTAATATGTTGCCTCTGACGGCCTTAACAAATAACTCCAAGCATCTCTACACACTCAGCTACAGCCGCTTTATAAATGTGTCTCCAACTGTACTACTTGAATCAATTTTCTTCGTCGTTTGATTTGGTTCTGCACTTCACAGAGGCTTTTTCGTAATAAAGAGAAACCAAAACACAGAAAAATAAAAATACAAATTATGTGTTGCCGCTGAGGGCATTCGTACTGCTGGAAGCCAACAAATAACAGCAAGCACCTCTGCTCGTTCAGTCACTGCTATACATACGAATTTGTTCTCAAATGTTCAATTTGAATCACATTAACTAGGTTGAAAAAACCATTGTGCTTTTGGTCCGGTGCACTACTATTCACACACACGAAACAATAGCAATTTATTTCTTGATCGTTTACTTAAAAGCTCCGAACTTAGCTTTATACATTGTAATAAAAAAAATATGCATGATCGTTAAAATGAGTGTTGGGAAGTATCGAGTACTTTTGAGGATCGAGTTCTTTGGTATCGATACTTTTAAGGATCGGGTATTTTTGAGAGTACTGAGTACTTTCTTTAAATATGCACATCGGCGTTGCCATTTTGGTGCTTTTGGAGCTAGATTTAGCACTTTAGCTAGCTCTTTCTTTAGTTCTTTTCAAATTTTTCTAGCACTTTTTTAGCTTTAGAAAGTTTTAGTTGCATTTGGTATATATAAGCCAAAACTTAAGCGTTGATAAAATGGAAAATTTCGAAATTTCTTGGATCTAGGCTAAAGAATTCAAAAATTAATTAGAAGAAAATTCTTTTCCTGATAGCGCGGATTTTGTTTTACCTTACTAATTTTACCTTTAAGGAGAGCTGGAAGTAAAACTCTCCAGAAAAATGTTAATGTAAATAAAACACAGTACTTTTAAGTACCTATTCGACACTTAATGCTGAGTACATTGAATCGATCCTGAGATCAGAGTATTTTTGAGTACTAAATACTTTCGAGTTCTTTTGTGAGTACTGAGTACTTTCGAGTTCTTTCTTGAGTACTGAGTTCTTTGGAGTACTCAGTATCGATACTTTTAAAAATCGAGTGCGGTCGATCCTTTTGGGAATCGAGTTCTGAGTAGTTTTGGTATCGATACTGCCCAACACTAGTTAAAATTAAGCTCGGAAACTCAGAATAAGGAAAAGCTTAAACTTTTCGACCTTGGTGATAAATAATTTTTCAATTTCTCCGCCCCTGCCAACTAATATACAAATGTATGTTAGTAAACTCCTGTAAAGATTTGAGCAAGCTGCGTGATTTGATTTATGTTTGACAGTCACTGAAAGAAGGCAACAGCGGACAATGCATGAATGTATCTTCTATTAATAATGATTTAGAAACTGACAGGTGTCAAGTTCTGGCACTAGCTCACGATAAACGCTCACCAGATAAAACGCTTGCTTCGCTTTGCGTGATAGATTCGCTTTGATAGATAAGCTGAATTGTACAAAGTATGCCACATACGCAATCACGACAAAGCATGTCAATACGCACTTAGTACCAACAACTCGTCCATGAGGTCTATTTAAATAGTACAAGAAGAAATTTAATTTTGCTACCGTACACATCGCTTAGTTGTGGAAATATAATGTAGGTTTCATAGAGCAATTCCAATTTTTCGTTTGTAATAGAGATTGGTCTTCGGAAATAGTAATCGTCCTATATTCAGAGGTACAGTCCGTAGATGCCATAATAGAGTTTTTTAATAGATGGCGCATGGGGTTCTCATATGCGAGTGATCTACGAACTGTATTTCAAGATTTATTCCGGCTTTCTTTTGTACGGTACCCGTATGATCGGCAAAAGCTTTGACTTCTTTATTGCGGCCGCGTACTCGTACTAAGTGGACTGTTATAGTTTTATCGGGGAGATAACGCTTTAAGAAAAAGCACATGATTTCACTGAAACACCTTCTTAGGGTTAAGGTAGTTTTGAAAAAAAAAATTCAATTACTGATCACTGATTGGCTTCGAACTTTCAGATAATTGAAGGATCTGAAAGCAAGTGCAGCGTTTTTAAGGCCAATGATTACCCGATGACCTAGTAGGGGTCGGTGCAAACTTGCCTGTGGAAAGCTGTATACATACATATGAAATGATAGACAGTTTCGCAGAGTTTGTTACATCGCTCATAGATGAGAGGTAGCCTTCGGAATAAATGTCAAGATAACCCATTAATACACGGGTATCAGGTTACCTTAGATGGCGCTATTGATAGAACGATTCTATATTTGAGACTGTTAATTAATTTTAAATTCTTATTACTTCCTGCTAAAGCTAGACAATGTCAATTGCAATAAGCCACACGGCTTCCGAGTTGCAAAAAAAAAATAAATAGATCGAGATAGCTGTTTCGCGTAAAAATAAAAGTTGGCTGCTTTTTTTGCGATTTCGAATGTGGCGACACTATCAGTTTCGAAATAACTTATTATCTAATATAAAACTCAAGTTAAGATTTAAATTTCACTTTCAGTCGACTACGAATCAGCAGACGTCAAATACAGATTTTTGTTTTTTCAAAGATATATTAAAAATAACTTAATTATTACGCATTTAAAGGGGGTAGCACATTGTCGAGGGTAAAAAACGCGCAGGTTTCAAAAAAATATAATCGCGAATTAAAACATGTAACAAAGCTAATGCTGGTAGAAGAAATACAAAAAAAACATAATTTGACATTAGCAAGTAAAAGTAATACAATATTAATGGCTATGATTATTAAAAATTAACAAAAATAGTTAATGTGAATATAAAATCAACTTACATAAAGTTAAATCTTAAACAAATAAATAAAAGTGTTAAAAGAAAAGAAAATAACATAACTTAAAAAAAGAACTTACCAACTTCTTGCACGGTTGGCAGCTTGTTGGTGGATTTGAAATGAACACGCCTACTATTTCCAGAAGCGTTAGGAGGACCTTGTGCCGTCATGGCTGCATTTGCTAATGCCTGGGTAGGCAAAATATTGGCGCTCGATGACGAATGGTAAGGCGCAAAGGCGCCAGTGGGAGGGGATTGGCTGAGCGTGGGATTCGTTGCGCTATGCTGGTGCGGATGTGATTGATGTTGCTGCATTTTTAAAGCAGGTGGCAAGTAATTGCGATTCATGCGCGATTCCACCTCGCGTATAAGCTCAGGACTTATCACTGTCACACGCAGGGCATAAGCAGGTAGGTCGGTGTAGGGAAAAGGTGTGCAAATGGTGCATGATGTAGGATGAGTGCAAGTAGAATGGGGTTGGAATGATGGAGGCAGTGGATATAAGGAATGGTGAGGTTAGGAAAAATAGGATCGTTTTGTTTGGTTTTTAGTTTATTACACAATTTACATTACAGCCAAGCAGAAACCAAATATTTTTTTAAACGTATATAAAACGAAAAGAGAACGAAAAAGAAATATGTAATTAATAAACCAAAACAACGAAAAATAATAAATCGATATACATTAAATACAAACTGTGAATAAAGATCTAACGTAAACAAAATCGAATGTTAAAAAATGGTGCTTATACTATACAGAGATGGGAAAGTAAATAGGGATGCGACATTTTAACAAGTTGTTAGCTATTTTTATTTTGCTAATTTAATGTTTATTATTTTTTATGAAAGTATAGCTCATTACCTAACAAAAAGCATGTAAATCCGAATTTAAATTTTTCTACAAAAGTTGGAAACATTCGAAAAAATTGCACCAAAATTTAAAATTTCAGTGGAATAAAGTGCAAGTTTCAAGTAATTTTTTATTTATTTTTTTGTGCTGTGTCACGATTTTTTCCCCATACGGAGTACGAGTATGTTGGAAAATTTTTTTATACATATGTTTGGAGGAAAATGCGCAACACCGCCAGCAAAAAAAGGGCAAAAAATAACGGCAAGTTCTAGTTACTGCTATAAAACTGCATACCAAATTTTTTCTAAAAATTTAAATTCTGCATAATTAGTTTGAAATATTGATTAACACAGGATTAAATTCGTCGAATTTTGTAAATCTTGCACAAAGTTTAAAATTTTGAGATACATGGTTTTGCGTCAGATAGTGAGCTATAATATACTTTAAAAAGAATAAATAAATATTAAGAGCCGTTTACACAAGTAGCTTTAAAAATTTATTGTGTGTTTGAAGGGTAGATAAATTTTATAAGCTACTTGAGAAAGCAGCACTGAATAAACAAAGTTAAAAGTTGTTAAAACATCGCGTCCGTATTTATTTTCCCGCAACCATAAGTGTATAAAATAATTTAAAAGTAAACAAATATTTATTCGAATACAAACTAAATGCGAAAACGGCTGATAATTGTAAAGCAGCGAACCTGCGCGTGCGCGTCATGCCTTACACATACTATGTATGTATTTAAGTATGTACGACTAGCGTTCAATTAAATTTTATTAGCACATGTATATGTACATATGTCTATTTGCTGTTAGAAAAGCTCATTCTATTATATTATGCTACAAAATCCCAGCTCGATAAATTTCCGACTAACCTGGCGGTCGTTCTGTTACAGTCAGCAGGCCGGTACGTCTTGTGCGAATACCACCACCACCACCACCTGTTGCTCCAGCGCCAGTCGACTGCTGTGACATAATGGTAGGCATTTGTGGCACTATAGGCGGTTCATAAACACCACACACGGGACAAGTCTCGCCGGAATGATGCTGTATTGACAGGTCTTCCGTACAGCTGACGGTGTGTCGTTTACCACGAATTTGAATGTATCTGAAAGTTAATGAAATAAATTAGTTTACAAAGATGAACGTAGAAATCTTTATTTATAGCAATTAAAAGGACTAACACCCTGTAGCGAAATAAGACACGAGCCACTTTAGAAGTACATACCAGAGTATGTACCTTAGAAGTACATACAGGATGTTTAGGAATCCAAATCAATAAATAGATGAAATTTCGGCGAATTTGTTCAAAGCCAGCAGCAGCAGAATGGAAATTTATTTGGCCGGAAAAACCAAAAATAATTTTTTCAAGCACTTAGGCATTATTGCCCATTGTACTTAAGGCCTAGGGAGAGGATTTAGAGGATATGGATATATGGGTGGTACTCCTTTTTGAATCTTAGCACTTTGTCGAGGGAAAGAGAATGTAGCTCGTCCATTCCCAATAGATCCGATAAAGAATGTGCCATCTAAATTAGTCTGGCGAAGACCGGACAGCGGCAGAGAAAATGTTCTGTACTATCCTCATCTTCCAAACAAGATGGTTCACAGTGGATTGTCGATGATGCATAGAGTGACCATACATATCGTCGCTCCCAACGAAGAGTAGCACATCTCAAATTACCGTGGAAGACTAGCACGTTTCACTATTCGCGTCGAAGACTAGCACATTTCATTATTCGCGTCGAAAAGTAGCACATTTCAGATTCTCGCGTGGAAGACTAGCACATTTCAGATTTTTGCGTGGAAGACTAGCACATTTCGTTATTTGCGTGGAAGACTAGCACATTTCAGATTTTTGCGTGGAAGACTAGCACATTTCAGATTTTCCCTTGGAAGAGTAGCATATTTCAGATTGTTAAGCCGCGAAAACTGCACGTCTCCGGTTTAAAGTAAATCATAAAAGCATAATATATATTGAAAATTCAAACGTTTATTCTATATTTCTTTAATTGTATTATGAAAATCATGAAATTCAGACGGTATATACCGTTTACTAATCATTTGTTGAATATCATCCACTTTTCTTTTTTTTTAAGGTATTTTTCCCTTGTAAGCTTTAGGCAATTCACAGTGTTTCATGGTTGACCATTGAACATTTTTTTTCATTAGGTTCAACTTCTCCTCGCTTTGCATAAAGTCGTATTTTACTGCCATGTCTACTTGATTTTTGCTATTTTTTATTGTAATTTTCCGTACATGTGATATCTTAATTTTTTGCCAATGAAAATATTTGGACAGTTCTTCGAAGGAAAATATTTCATTTGCGTTTGCGTTGTTGAAAATTTGTTGAGTTTTTTTAGTATTCTCCTGGGCTTTAAACTTGAGCCAATATGGATTTTTTTAAGAGAATTAACTTTATTTTAATTGAAGGTTTTTTAAGTAAATAAATAAACATAACATAAATAATATCACTTTGAAACGGGGTACTCTTGATATGATACTGTATGTATATGTTTTTTCGTATTTATTTATAAATAAAGATTCCCTGAGAAAGACGCGAATGTCGAAAGGTGTAGGAGGAAAAATAAACGTTTATTTTACTTGTAATAACCGGCCAAAAGGCTCCATATACAACACTAAACTTTCAGCATGACCGAAGAAAAATAATTATAGTATAAACATACATATTTATGTAACTTTTTTTTTAACGGCTGCTACAACCTTATATGAACTACCTTGCGTATCCCTCTTCCACACAAAAATCTGAAATGTGCTAGTCTTCCAGGCAAATAACGAAATGTGC
>NW_023461439.1:0-25894 GCF_013731165.1 Rhagoletis pomonella
AATCATTAGAACACAAGAGAAATGCTTTTGATTTTATGCAAAGAAAACTTTTCCAAATTAAATTAGGTCCTCCTACACAAAAGAAGGGAAAATGTTTTGAATAAGTTTTTTTTTTTTTTTTTAACAAACGTGTCGTTGTTTGCTAAATTAGACCATCGCATAGTGGTTCGACTTATTTGGAGTAACGGTCAAAAATCGATTTATCTGAAATTAAATGGAATTTCGCAATGGAACTTGGTGTACTTGTTACTCTTTGTTTGGTAATCAAAATGGGTGAAATTGGATAAAAATGTGTTTGCTGTTAGCCCTGCCTAAAAATTCTAGGGAACTTTTTGAATCAGGTCAATAACCACGGTCACTTCCCATATAACACTTTCCCTTCTTATTGGCCTTTCTATTAGCGGTTAGAACTAAGAGGATCTAAAGTCTTATTTTCCCCTTGAATTCCGACACCTGCATTGATTTTATGACTTACTTAATTTACTAAGTATTTACGAACTCTCTAAATAATTATTGACGCTTTGACAATTTTCCTCCGACAATCAAAGATAAATCTAATCTTACTCAAAGACTCTGATAATTTTGATGAGGTGTGCAGGAGTTCGCTAAGTAACTTAATAATGTATAATATTTCGACAACTCGCTTCCGCTTGGTCGCTACCCAGCAATCCAAAATATTTTTTTGCAGATGGCCGCGTCTAGGAACACAAACATCAGTTTATATATTCGTCGGTGGTATATTACCGAGAAATATTTCTTCTGAGACATTTAACAACGTTCCCAAAATAAGCGTTTGTTTCAGTGATATCTGTTCAAATTTATTTGGCCTTCTTTGGCGCACTTCTTGATTGTTCCGTGACTTTTGGTGAGTTGTGTTTGATCCATGCTTCATCAAAGATTACGAAACGGCGCAAAAACTCGTTCGCATTACGGCTGAGCATTGCGTTTATTGTAGAGTGTGAGGAAGCCCGGCACCCATCTTGCCATCGTGCTATTGAAATTGACAGACAGAAACAGCCACTACTCTAATTTTGTGACCCTGAAAAATTACTGTTATTATACACTCGGAGGTTTGCCATTGCTTGACGAGGGGCGAGCGCTATTAGAAGAACCTTTTTTTTGTTGAACCTCAGTCTTATGGGCTAAATGATGGTGGTTCGATCTTGAGGATTTTTACTGTAAATTTTATATTAATGACAAAGAAAAAGATTGCGAAATTTCGTGTTATTAGCTGCTTAAGTGGAGGAGTTTTAGTGCAAAATCTCATATCTGAACAATCAGTGGTAAGTTATATGGTATGTATATTTTGTCGGTCCCAATAAATGACTTATACAACCGCAAACTACGTTCCGATTATTTCAATACATTTTTTTAACACTCTGTTCCTTCTTCTTCTGGTACTTCTTTACTCAGAAATTATGACATATTTTATCCATTCACGCCGTCATTAACATCATTTACTCTTTTAAAGATATTTTCTTGCCACAGTTAATAAGCTTCATCAAGCAGTCCTTCGGGTGTTGTTTAATGAAAATGACGGAAATATGTATGTACGTATGTATGTATGCCTGTGCACCTGTCACTCGTTTTACTTGGCTTGCGACATCTCAACGCAAATGAGCCGCTGCATAACTGTGCAAATACACACCCAAACATAAATTCACATACACACACATACATAAATGAGTGCACGGATATGGGTATACATAAATAATAAAATGGAATATATGAAAATTACGTATACGCTCTGGTGACATGCTGCTTACCGAAACTGTCCGTTGTTGAAGAAATTTCTTAACGTTAGCTTTGTCTCTTTACAGTTTGAGACAAAAGCACAACGTCACGTTGTTAAACCGGAAGCACTTTAACCTATTCAATTAAGCTATTTATTTTCATTATGCCAATGTAATGTAATATTATCGTTCAGCTTAATTAGTTCACCTCAGTCGAAAAGCAAATGGGCCTGCTTGAGTTGTTTCGCAGAGACTGGTGAGGGAAAGCCATGCGAAGCTAGCAAGTGTATATTTACTTTTTTTTAAAGTTCTGGTCTATGCTCTATCTCTTCAACTGCCAACTTACTTGTTCAGCGTAATTGACGCGAGACGCTGTTGCTCTATTCAAAGGCAATCAACTGCAACGAAATTTCATGCATTTAGCACATTTTAGTTCCTTCCGACAGAGCGCCTTCACTTATTATCTGTTTTTTTTTCGCTTTGCTCTCCATCTCACGCCATTAAACATTAATTCTATTCAGTTCGGTGCGATTCAATTCGAGTGCACACTCGTACGCCTTTTTGTGCTGTGTCTTTTTGTTGGCGCACCAAATCGAGGTGCCAAAGTAGTTTCCTTTATTGCTTCTCGACACTACGAAGTCCTTATTTCGGCTTCCTGATTATGCAAACTTGAAGTGCCTCCATTTTGTTGGTTGTCATTTTCATTTACCGCCCACCCTGCAAAGTGTTGCGACTGCATAAAAGCTATTAGGAAAAATGGTAAACATGAACCGATTCCGCAGAAACTTGACATGTGCTCTAATTTTGCTTAGGGATAGAGAATTATGAAATATGGTAAAGGTGGAGTTATTATAAGTATCTGTGGACATTTGACCAAACAACTTAAGTCTGTCTTTCACGAAAAAACCAAATAGTATATGTCGGCAAATGCTACTCAACTTGCAAAAAATATGGACCTAACCAATAGATGTGATAGAATTATGAGAACCCACAATAAGTTTAATTGAAAATTTGCGCGAAAACCTCGAATTATATATTCGAAGTTTGCATGAAGTTCTATAAAAAGTATAAAAAGTGCATCTAAATTCAAGATCTGACGAACTGGCATTCTCATCTTCGAACTAAAACTTCCTTGCGCTCAGTTGAGAGTTAATCGATGGAACGAAAAAGCAACACAATCGTAGGGCTCTAATTTCCAACGGCAATAAAACGAAAAGCGAATGACGGAGGTGGTTGGACACGACTCAGATTAAGATTACGATCAAGATAAAGGTTTAGACTAAGATTAAGATAAGAATTGGGGTTAGGATTAAGATTGAGATTAATACTTAGTTTAAGATTAAGATTAATATGAAGATTAGGATTAAGATTAAGATTAGGATTAGGATTAAGATTAAGGTTATGAATAAGATTAACATGAGGATTAAGATTAAGAATACAATTTAAACTAAAATTAATATTAGGATTAATACTAAGATTAAGATAAAAATTCGGATTAATATTAAAATTGGAATTAAGATTACAATTAAGATTGCAATTTGGATTGATATTAATACCAAGGTTAAGATTAACAAAATTGAGATTAAGATTAAGATTGAGATTAGGATTGAAGTTGGAAATGAGATTGAGACTAAGGTAAAGATTAAGATTAAAAACTGAATTAAGATTAAGATTAAGATTAAAATTACGACTAAGATAAAGTTTTAGATTGGGATTAAGATTGAGATTAGAGTTATGATTAATATTAAGAAAATATTAAGATGAGGATTAAGACTGAAAAAAAATTTAAACTAGCATTCATATTAGGATTGATACTAAGATTAATATTAAAATTCGGATAGGGGCTAAAAATATGCTTAAGATAACAATTAAGATTCGGATTTGGACTGACATTAAGAATAAGATTAAGACTAAGAGTAAGATTTAGATTAACATTAAGATTAAGATTAAGATTGAGATTGCGATTGATATTAAGATTAAGGTTAAGACTAGAATTATGATTGAGATTAACATTAAGAATAAGATAAGACTAAAACTAAAATGAAGATTAAGATTTAGATTGAGGTTTTATATATTGAGATTGAGACTGGGGTTGAATTTAAGTTTGAGTTTAAGATTGAGAGAAGGGGTTAAAATCATAAGGGTCTAAGTGACATTATTTTTTTAAATATAAGTTATACCCATATTTGTATAAATAAATATATTGTGTTTATTTGGTGACAAACAGTAAACATTATTTGAATTAGTTAATAAACCTGCATTCATTTAGGCAAGAATCATTTCCAATGAATTCACCCAGAATTTACTTATCAACTTTAACTTTAATTATCTCAAAATGCCAGATCTACTTAGATCCTTTTGATTCTAACCCCTTCAATTGTGCTTATTATGCAGAAAATTACTTGCATAATATGCTGAGCTATATGGGTGATAGGCAGAATTTTCACTTAATTCTCGCGTGTAATCCGCACACAACATTTTTCACTACTAATCTAAAGCATCTACATTTCCAAGTCCATTTTTTTTACTAAAAAAAAATAAAGAAATATACGAAGTAATAGGACAATATCTTCAAACTTTTATTGTTTCTTGCAAATTTACCATTTGTGATGTTGTACAAAAACAAGCACTAAAAGCCGAAAGGCGGAAAACTTAACAAAAAGTAAATAGGCAATGGTAGCCGAAATGACAGTTGTATACCAGTTGTATGCCTTCGGTGAATGAGTGCCAACAGTCAACAGCTGGCGCTGACCCATCAAATGTCACTGCATAAATAGTGTAACAAAATGCTTAAGTGAGCCAATACTCCAATACACCAAAGAATGATTTAATGATGGACGACACTGTGAGGATGCTTAACTTTTGTTCATCAAGTCATTCATTGCAGTAAACAAGCACTCGAGCATTGACACCCTGCGGGAAACTACAAGTTGGTAAGAGCTTTGCAATGTCAATTTCAGCGTACAATTGTCATTGTTGTTTTTACAGCTTGGGCACATTGTATTGCTTTTTGATTAATTGTTCGCGAAATTGTTTTCTACAAAATAGCGCTTAGGGCAGTGAATTCCAGAGCGCTGTTTTTCTTATGAAAGGGTTCTTGACAGCAGAAATATTGATGTTTACACGATGAAGTTAAGCTCGGTGGAAAAACAAAAAAGCTTAATTTACGTTGCTGCAATTTATTTGCCTTTCCAAAGTCCAGTTGTGTTCTAGCATTTTCACATACCTAAATATATATAATAATAAGTCTGTATTTTCTGGGCTTCGAAAAACAAAAACGATAAATGCAATTACGTGAATATTGCCGAATTATTAACATATGTATGTATGTCTTCCATTAGCTAGGGGTGAATGTATACTAAACCGCCTGTCTAGTAACTGAAATGCATATGTACATATTTATGCATGTATGTATGTATGGTTGGGGCATAATAAAATAACAACACTACTGTTAGCAAATTTGTTCTATATAGACAAATTTGATGCCCATTTTATTGAATTACAATAAGTAGAAGCCTTATTGCCCTGCCGGCTGTCAACCAGGTGCACAACTTGCTTAATGTGAATCAATGAAACGTGCACTGGATTCAATGAGACATGTGCGGAATTTATTGCTTATTTATTAGTCTTATGCTAGAAATCCTAAACAGTCACGCACTAAAAATCCATGTACAGATGTTACACCAGTATTTGCATACATTTGTATGTATGTATGTAAAAAAGCATGAACATAAATTAAGTCTAAAGGACAATAAACTTCATCTATTGAGAAAATATATCTGTACAATAAATGTCTCTACATTGTAGCGTATTGCATGGGCTGGGCATAAGTATGTAGTTGAACGACGTGATTTGCATCAGAGAAATGTTAAACACAGTTGCGTCGCTTATCAAACGCTCAGGCTCGGAATTTTCAAAAAGCGTGCATACATATAATACTGCTAGGGTATAGTACCTTTTCAAAAAAGTCTTAAAAAATATAGTACACTTCAAATATATATAGTATTTTATTTAAAAGAAAAATTAAAAACGCTTTTTTAAGTATAAACCTTTTTCATCTATAAAAAATATATTTCTTTGAAAGTATCATATCCGCAATCAATATTTAAATTGATATAACTCAAAGTTAATTTTTTATTAGTGAGGGAGTCGCTTTGAAATAAACTTTTCTGTGAAGGAAACGAAATAATTTTAAGTAAATTTAAATTTAAATGTTGCCAAATTCGATCTCTGGTTTTGTTCGCAAACTCACTATGGCCTTTTATTTCAAAGAAAATTTCTTTTAAAGTTGTGATTTCAATGTATAGGTCATTCATTTTAATACAAATCTTTTTTTTAATTAGTGAAATATATTTATATTTATAATTAAAGAAATATAGTAGTTTTGCAAAAATATATTTTTTCGAAAAGTATATAATATGCACACCGAGAAAAGTACACTACTATGTATTATAGTACGGTTGGTAACCCTAAAGACTTCCCACGAATGTACTTACCATCGGTACACCAAACTCAATTAACCCTAGATGGTAATGCAAACATTTTAATAGTTATCAATCTAACCGGAAGAGCCTGACCTCTCAATCGCCTCGGATAACTTCCGAATGAACTTAATTTGGATCCCAGGGCTCAGTGACATCACTGTAAAGTGCAGGGCTGATGAATTGGCTACACAGGGTACCCTCGACGCCATCTCCCCGGACAGGGAATTTTTATTTTGGGCACCCTGGCTGAAGAAGAAAATATAACTTAACATTGACTTTTGGCAATTTTTCTTTTTGTTGATCGTGTTGCTGATTTTCTTCCTTATATGTACCCACAAAAACGTTCAAACATACTTTGTATGGAAGAAATTGCACAATACCGTCAGCAAAAACAAAATCTCAAAAATCAACGGTAAGCATCAGCTACTTCAAACTTGCACATTTAATAAATTTGTAAGGGCTATAAACCTGTATACTCACAAAATTGTTAGGAAATCTAATTAAAAAGAAACTCGAAATATTTACGGAAATTCGTTGATTGGATTCTAACTCCTCCTCATCCCTGCAGCTTCTACAGAAATCGTTATGCGAGGCTCCGAACCTGGCGGCCATGTGGCCAATGGTCCAATATCCCGTTAGTATACCTGTGAGAAGCCTAACGATTGGATTTGAAAGCCTTAAGGGACTCCTTGTTCTTCGTTCATCGAGCCGTGGCCAGAGCGAGCGCGATACCCTGCAGGCGTGCAGATTTTCCCACCTTCTGTTGGTAGCTGCCCTATAGGGTATACTATACTACTACACTACTATTACTATAGTCACTCTCTCTACTATACTATACTATACTATACTATAGTCAGTCTCTCGACTTCTGAAGACAGAAATCGCAGGGGTGGGTTTCACGAACTTGATCGCTTCCCCGAACCCCATCTCAGATCCCTTCCTAGAACATTTGTACGCTTCCTAACGTACGCTGTAGAGCTTGTAGGGATCTTCGGCATTCTTTAACGCATATCGAGTTAATCGTTGCCGACCCTAAGGCTTTGATAGCTGCCTGACTGTCAACAACGAAGGCAAGTTTAGATGGTCGATTGCATACATCTCAGCCTGAAAAACACTGCATTGATCTGGGAGTCTATAGGACTCTCCTGTTCCGATATCAATTTTGGAGCCGTCCGTGAAGATGGGGATTTCGTCATTGCTGAGAGCAATACTAAGTTCCCAGTCACTTCTGCCAAGAAAATTGATCTCGAAATTTCGATTGAAGTCAATTTCCCTGACTGATAGTCACAGTTGCTGTACTCCACCCCCACTCTCTCGAGGATTGTGGCGTGACCCTTGCAAATTATTCGCAGCATGTTGAACGCGCTGAGTCGTAGAGCGCTTTTTGCTGCGATACTTTTAACATAAAGGTCTATGGGTGGAATGTCCAGGAGGATCTCTAGCGCCGTCTGGGGGTACAAATGCTGATTATTGGGCCTTGCAAAGGGTGTATTGATGCCTCTAGAAGCAAAAACAAATACACAGAAAGAGAGTTGCAAACGTGTTTGATTAAATTTTAGCTTTTTAATTTGTTTTGACACTTTAGGGACTAGAAGCAGCAACAAAATAGGCGTAAATGTTGCTTTTGCTCTCGTTCTGTTACCTGTTTAGTAGGCCTTGATATAAAAATTTACAGTCACAATAATTGATTTTTTCCCTAAAGCAGTTCAGGCACCATATTTCTATCGTTCGTCAAAATTTCTGCTCATCACCACCTTCTTTTACTGGAAAACACTACTAAAACTGTTTTTATTTTATTTGCGTCCCAGCAACAGTTTTTTGCTTTGCTTACTTAGGTCTTTTGAGTTGTGACCCTTTTTGATTTAAGATGTGAGATGTTTTTTGGATTTTTTTTTCTTGGAATTTTTCTTTCTCGGATGTGGTTTTTGCTGGATAATGGCTCCTTATAAAATATAATAGCTTTTATAAACAAGCAACTTTTAAGCAAAAAACAAAACCGACTTCAATTCTCATATAAAAATTTAAAAGTACCGTTAATTTCTTTGTGATCCAATGATCCGATCTAAATCAAATTAGTACGGGACCACCTCTGAGGTACCACCTTTCCTTTATAATTATTCCGACGAAGTGATTACCTCTTCCTTTTTTTAAACCGCTTAAAAATTTACAATAAAAAAAATCACAGTGAAAAAAACATTGGGAGTATTTTTAAAATGTTACTGTTTGATTTTGAGTGTGAGCCACTGTATGTTTTCGGAGTTCCCTGCCTAATATACATACATACAAATTGTATGTGCACTTCTGACCACGCTACTGCTACTGCGGCCGCCATGATTTTCACTAGCGATTAATCCAGCGATAGAGTAATGAAATTGTGGTTGATTCAAAGAAACCTCAGAATAATGCCATTGAAAAACGTGAATTAATTCACTCTCACGTTTTTTTCATATTCATTTGATTTCTAACTTAAATTCCATTAGCTCAGATTGCTACTTTGCGGCTGTTGTGTGTGATTTTTTAATTAATTAAACAAAATTTATTTAGTCATCGAATGTACTTTGTTTACTCACCTTTGAATTGCATGTGCTTTCAGCAATTTTATGTTTTATTAATTTCATTTGATGCGCTTTCGTTTTTTTAGTTTATGCTACTTACATATGTATGTATCTATGTAAATATATTTGATAAAGTTACTTGAAACAAAAGTCATTGAAAATATTGCAATCACTAATTACTAATTTTTAAGCCACACAAGCATCTACTTTTAGACTACATACTTTACATAATTGGTATAACGCGTAAAACTTTTGATTATGTTTTTAATTTTTAATTTCATATATGGTTATTATCCATTAACAGCGAAGTCCGCACAGCAGCCAGCTGAATATTTAGCAATGAATGTATGTGAGCTACCCTTACCCACATATATGCATACATACAGTGGTTGAAAAAATTATAGTGCACCACATTTTGACAGGTTTTGACATTTTTAATTTTGTTTGGTATTTAGCTTGGCTTATTTTTTGTAAAAAATAGATCATTATTTAAAAAACGCCGTATAAATCCAAGTTTCAAACTTTGTGCAACTTTCGTAAAAGATTTCTTTCTAAGAAAGATTTTGAGTATGCAGTTTTGTAGCCCATTAAATTCTAGTAGAATAAAGTACAAGTTTCAAATGGGTAAAAATTTCCTTTGATTTTTTTGAATTTTTTTCCGAAGATGCTACGGTTTACTTCCATATAAAAATGAGCTGTGTTGATTGGTTATATACATATATATATACGATATATATATATATATATATATATATTAAGGCGGGCGAGAAAATATCTTAGCTAATTGTGTATGGCGCTATGGGGCGTACACGTTACATATCCGGGTATATGAGCACGAGTTGTTATTTTTACTTTTTAGTATATATTTTTTAAGTTTTCACTTAAATGCAATTTCACAATGGAATATTATTTTTTATACAAAACTGAAGAAAATGCATTGTCTAAGATAAGTGTGCCACCATTTTTGACCAAAAACACATTTTTTTGCTTATATATAAATGCAAATGGGACAAAAATCTAAAAAATTAACGGCAACTTTTAACTTCTTAAAACTTGCACTTTATTCTACTAGAACTCAGTGGACTACAAAACTGCTTGCTCAAAATCTTTCTAAGAAATCTAATTAAAAAGTTCAAAATTTTTACGAAAGTTTGTTGAATTTTTTTTTTACAGATTAAACTATATTTTTGTAAAAAATAATCAAATTTAAATAGCAAAAAATAATAATATATGAAAACTTGTCCATATGTGGTGCGGCCATAGATTTTTCGACCACTGTACAAACATACATACATACATATGGGAAATGAAAATTATTCATGTGCACTCGCAATCTCATAATTTAACAAATTCACCTCAGTAAGCACAAAACTTCACATTTCACAATTTTCCGGCTTGCATGCATATAAATTTAACGACCCAGCCAAAATCGTCCCCAATACAATAAAAACAACTTTGCTTATTTTAGCTGTAAACATTCAAAGGTTACATTGGGTTGCTTGCGCGTATAAATTATGCATACCAACAACACTGCGCCATGAGCACAAAAACACATATAAACGAGTGTAAACTACCTACATACATATGTCATCTAAGCATAAGCTTAGGCGCTAAAGCACAGTTAGGAAAACAACAAAACGTGCAACAAATTTACGCAAATCCGCAGACGTTCGTGATGGCTTTGACTCTGCCACTGGCAGCTGGTGCTGGGCACTCGCGCTGGCACTGGCGCTGGCACTGGCACTGGCACTGACCTCTACCCGCCACAAAAAGAAGCACGCCACCACTTTCGCTTTCATCCGCAGCGTTTGCCATGCATAGCAGCAGTCTCATGATGAACATCATTTTTTTGGACAATTTTAATAATTTAAGCAGCATACTGGCACACTTACACTCGTAAAACACAGCTACGTATACAATGTTTTAAAATTATACATACTAAGCGTTAATACACAAACCGACCAGTGGACTAAATGAATGAATTTTCACATTTCGTGTATCTGAAATAATTTACAAACGCACACACAAAAGGAATATCTATGCTTGGCATTTAGTATATTTATGGGGAAACAAAGTCCTTTGCCGCTCTTGCTTTTGGCATCACTGTCGTCGCCGTTTTACGAGCAAACAACCGACTGGATTTCTGGCCAACTCCAAACTGAGTCGAGTGCATTGAGATCCTGGCGTTTTATACGAGTATGTTGTTAGTTTTTACATGCCGCACCGTCATGCCATTGATGCGGTTGTAACTGTGACTTTCGGCGGTTGTTGTTGCATTTGTTGCTGTTGCTGCTACCGCTGCTGTTGGCGTTACACACTCACATTGCGTTTGTAAAATGTTTATTTATTTATATTTTATTTTTGTTTACTGCTTGAAATACCATGCGCTCGCTTGAGCTTACAACAAAGTTTTGTTTTGTTTTGTTTTTATATGCAGTGGAAAGCATGCGAAGGAATTGAGCTTGTGAAAGCTTTGTTTTTGGGTTGCCAATGACAACAAATATGGAATGGTCTATGGAAAAAAATAAATGGAATTCTAATTAAGAATTAATGGTTATGATCAGGCATGGGCAGAGAGTTAGCAGGTGCTAAAAGAGCGTAAGCGTTGCGTGTACGTATACAAGCGAGAGCGCATCGATGAGAACACGACAGCATGCAAAATGAATTAGGTACACTAACACATACTCACTTTTAGCTCACGCTTGTTTGTGGTAGTGCCCACCTCTGGTTATGATAATAGTAATGGTAATGGTAATACTAATGGCAATGATGACAGTAATGCTAACGATAATGGTAATGGTTATTGTATAGGTGATGGTAATGGTAACGGTAATGGTAACAGTAATGCTAATGATAATGGTAATAGAAGAGGTAGTGGCTATGGTAACGGTAGTGGCGATAGTAGTTATTATTGTGATGGTAATGGTTATGGTTATGATAATGGTAATATGTAGTAATAGTAATGATATGTTATTTTAGTTGTAATGGGATTGGTTAAAGTAATGCTGATTGTTGTAGTAATCACAATTTTAGTATTGGTAATGGTAATGATAACAGTAGTGGTATTGGTAATGGTAATAGTAATGCTAGTAGTTGTGGTATTGGTATTGGTAATGGCAATGGTAATACCAAGTTTGTTTGGAAGCGACCGACAGTGGCAACTGTGCTCACATTATATTACTATGCGAAAGCTAATGTAACTTAATCTTATTCTAAATAACTTCCATTGCGTATTAAAAGCTTTAGTAAGCTTTTTAGTACAATTATAACGTAGTACGACTTCAAGTACACACTTTTGTACTAAAAGAGGCGTTCAAAACACATTGCTCAAAGATAACTACTCACACACGCATCTTTTCACAGGCATACACACTTGCACAATGCCGTTGTATTAACATTTTTGGCGCGCAAATAAAATGAGCAGCACAAAGCATTTTATGTGACTGCTTTGTTGTAAGTATAGCGGAAGGATAGCGCGTTCAGATGCCGCACGATAAAGTGGTAGACACATTCACGTGCATAGACAATTTACGCGCCACATATGGGTGCGAATGTATCTATGTACCTGTATATACATATGTAAATACATACATACATTTGAATACATATACATACACTCATAGCGAATCGCTCGTATTACAAAATAAAAGTGGACTTTTCTTGACATTGATGGGGGCGAAGGAGTAATTTTCGTTGCTTTGCTACATGATTGGCGCCTTTTCTTGGTTTTAGGTAATGACCACGTACAATATACATGCGTACATACATTCACTGTGTAATTTAACGTGCAAAAGCCATACATACTATCATCGGCGTAGCCAGAATGAAATTTGGGGGGGGGGGGGGTGCTCGACCCTATTAAGCTGGCATTTCAGGGTACTATTTTATATATATATAAGGAAAATTTGAAAGTTAGGGGGGGGAGGCTCGAGCACCCCCCTGCCCCTACCTGGCTACGCCCATGCATACTATGTATAAGCATTTGATTCCTATACAACATGCTTGGTCCGATGAACGATGTTAGGGGACCACGTGATTTGGCATGCACTTGAAACGCTTCAATCCATGTGATTAATGGCTTTTTGTACAAATTGTTTTAATGCCACTCCACTTCATTTTCAAAGAGAGCCAATTGTGGTGAGGTTTAATTGACTGTGAACATCTGCATAAGAGACAATGGAGAAGGCGGTTGCTCGCAAGTATATTGACCAAATATGTACATATGTATATACTATATAATATACACTAAGACTCTGGATACTGCTCAAACTCTTGCTGTAACAAGATTTCCCGCTAGATCGAGTCTTTCGGGTGCACTTTCCCCTTTCCTGACACTTTTGGGAATGAAAATGAGCATTTTCGATGAGCCAGATGATTTCATTTTCATATGCAACGAAGTAGTGTCAAAACGCCGACTTTGCGGTAGACACCTTACATTTCTTTACATTTACCAGACAAAGACTATTTCATTTAAAAGTATCTATAGTCAAACCTCTTGTGATAAACTAATTAGGTTACCAAAGTCTTTTGACATTGAGGGTTATGGACTCAATAAGAATATAAAAGATCTTTCTTTTCAAACTAACTAGCTTGACTCTATTCGCAGAGTCAGAGCTCGAGTGCAAACCTTGCCTTTCTTTTCTTAAAAATTTTGGTTTTCTCTAAGGTTGAAATTATTTTAGAGCACCACACATAATTCTTTGCTAAAAAGCGGTCTTTGTTATGCACATTAGGGTGGCCCAAAAATGCATGTGAAAAAGTAAAGTCGGAATTTAAATGCTCTCACCCTCTAGGATTGTTCTGTACCGAAAAAACATGTACTCCATTTTTTTTTTTGTGAAATCAAAAAGTATTTAGAGGTCGCTCAAAGCGCTCAAAGTTTTCCATGTGTTTTATATGGGAAAAAAAAACTTTTCGTAGAAATAGTACAGAGTTTTTGAAAATCCAAATTTTACGATCGGAAAACTCTGTTTATTTAAATATTTTTTGATAGTAACTATATTTTATAGGTCCGCCAAAAACCCCTGAAAATGCAATGGGGACTTATAAAAAATGTTTAGCATTAAAAAAAATTTTTAAATAAACAATTAGGTATTATTTTTGGTTTTCCGGTCGAAAAATATTCATTTAAAGATTTTCTATACCATTTCTACGAAAAGTTGTTTTTTCCCTATATAAAATAGATACATGGAAAGCTTTGCTTACTTTGAGTGACCTCTAAATAAATTTTGATTTTAAAATAAAAAATATGGGTACATTTTTTCAGTATAGAGCAATCGTAGGGGGTAGAGAATTCAAATTCCGACTTAACTTTTTTTTTGTACCACCCTAATGTGCATACATACTATGTGCATAAAATTCGAATACAACCCGTCACAGTGGAATAGACAGTAGAATTACGAGCAACGTTCTTATTTTTGATAGCGATATAGTGGAAGCCTTTGTCACATCAGTTCCACACCCCACTCTAACCGCTGTTATCCACACATTTATATCAAAAGTTGTTATCAATTCGCAATTTCTCTTTGTTTGCTCTACGATAATCTTTATAGTGGCATATGCAGTGTCTATAAAATATATTTCTACCACGCTGCGCATAAAAAGTCCAGTAGTGGGAAGCATTCCCTCTTGTGCTTTTGGCCATACAACCCAACAACAAAACGAGACGACAGGTGAATTGTATTTATGTTGCCTTTATGTGTATGTATGTATGTATGCAAGTACATAATTAAATACATTTTATGTTATATATTCACATACACAAGTACACATGGACGCGAGCGAATATTTCTGCAATACACAGTTATCATCGACTCACACTTTCATTATCTATATCTTTACTTTAGTTGTTATCGCACTTGTTATAGAAGTTCTGTGCCCATTGTTGTTGTTGTGTCAGCTGATAACGAAGGCGCAAGTGAATGTAAGTATAAAGTTTAAACCTTTTTTACCAGATATTAATGCTGCGCATACACACAGAAGGTAAGCGTGCTTGTTGTTTTTATAACAATTTAATTTTCATTATTGTAGTTGTGCTATTATTATCTCTTCTTTTTTTAGTGTATGAAATTTTCATATACATACATATGTATGTAAGAGTAACGCTTATTAAATGGTACTTTTTTGATCAATTCATTTAGCCATTCGCCTGTTGATTGCTGGTAGGCTATTGAGAAATTTAGTCGTCGAAGAGTTGTTTCGCTAAACGATTCGTTGGTAAATTGTTTCAGCTTCCGCCGAGTCGCGAGTGTGATTATTGTGGCTACGCACGCATACGTAGAACGTGTCAAATGAGATTACCTTCGTGCATGTAGTAGACACAAAAAAAAGAACAAATATCTATGGTAGTAGGTAGAGATAGTGACGTATTGCGGCAATAATTATTTCTTTCATCTTACACTCGGTTCTTCGGTGTAATACCTGCCCGCCTTCAACCAATTGAGTTGAGTTAATTGTCGTAAACCAGTTGGAAGTGGCTAATTAATTGTCATCATTAAGAGCAGTGAAGTGAAGCGAAACGAAGTGCCGTTTTTGTTATTTGGAGGACGATGTGTAATTTGAGTGTTGTGTAGTGGACCACAGACTAATTGCTTCTAATTAAATATACTCACAAGTCAATTAGTTAAAAAAGTTTCATTATTGAACTCTTGCAACAAACTTATTTAGACCATGGCTATGAATGGCAATGGTTATTCGCGTAACTCAAATAATACTTTGCCATCGAATGGTGCGACGACTGTTCTTAAGTATGAAAAATCTTCGTGTCTTTTCTGCAACGAATGGTTCGACTCACAAACTTTTACCGTAAGCAATAATTGCTTATATGGCAATAAAAATCTATTAGCAATTAAGAATTTTTTATTCGAATATTATTTAAGAGAAAAAAAAATATTTTTAATCGTGTTTTTTATGAACACGTTGGTGGAATCCCGCGGGTTGTTGAATGACAAAGAATTTTGCATCAAAGTTAGGCATTAAAAAAATTCATTTTGAAGAATAAATAATTTTTTCCTCGAGAAAATAAACATTTTGTTCCTTTAGAGACCTTAAGATACATAAATGCATAAATAACTTTTTGACATAAAAATGCACCACATCCAGAAAAAATTTATCATTACGATCCAGAACTATTCTCGAAATTTTCCCGAAATAATCCCGTACTAGTTCATTTGTCCACACAAGAAGCAGTTACAGATTGTTTTCTAAGTTAAGCAAATTTTTCACATACCGGGACCTAAGATGTTTACACATCAAACATTTGCGAACATACTTTGTATGGAAGAAAATACGTGCCAGCGGCGGCAAAAAAAAAAAATTATCAAAAATCAAAGGGATTTTGTAGTAACTTCAAACCAGCACAATATTGTACAAGAATTTAATGACAAAATACTTGTAAAAAATTTAGACAACGTTATATTTAAATTGCATAAATTATAGAATAAACCGTGTGCATATTTATAAAGAAGTAATTTTTAAGTAAACAACAAAACGTATAAAAATTTAGGAATATCGTTAATTTCCTCATGAGCCAAGGTTCGGATCTAAACCAAATTGGTACCACCTCTGAAGTACAGAATTTTCTTAAAAAAATTATCAGAGAATTATAGAAATCGCTTAATGTAGTCCAAAGTTATGCGGTAACATACATAAAAAAAAATGTTCCGACGAATTGTTAACCTCCTCCTTTTTTTGAAGTCGGTTATAAACTAACGAAAACATTTCTTTATGCAGCTATATGCTTGAGTCATTTTAGTTTTATTAAAGAAAAATCCTAGCAGACAAAAATCTAGCTAATATAGCCAATAGTTTTATGCTTTAACAGACTAACAAATTTTTATTCACTTTCATACTTATAATTTAATGTATTTATTTACACTAAATTTATGTTATTTTTTTAACATATGTAATTACTACATATAGCTCATTCATAACTACTTAATTATCTACACAAGTTAGATTTCGATTATCAATGGATTTTCTGCTTATCAATTAGCAATCACCTCAACAGGTCGTTCTTAGTCATTACCGATATTTATCACAGCGACTATATGCGGCTCATTTCTGTAGCTTTTTAGTCATAATTGAGTGTCCAACGGTGGTTTGTTTTTTTTAATTAGTAAGTATTACACATTTTAGTACATACTGAGAAATGGAACGGTTATAAGTAAGTTGGAACTTCTCTACGCAAATTTCAAGTTTAGAAAACATTGCAAGTAATAAAATTGTAAAAAATGCAGGTGTTGTATATTTAAATATTTATGTTCATTTGTTAAAATAACAAACGGATAGCAGCGTAACTATAGTACCTATACATATGTACATACATACATATGTAGTTCATTAATTGGAAGAAAATTCGAAAACTAATTTAATTGTGCATAATTGTGTTAAACATTCACATCGATATCTGTGATATTTGTATTCCTTGGAGCTTTACCCATTTCAAAATTGTTACCAACAAAGTACTTATATAAGTACCTATACTCAGAAACTATTTATCATTTGAAAAATGTCGGAGAAATAGTTAAACACAATAGGGGTATTCAGCCAAACCTCGGTAATTTGGCAGTTCGAGAAAAGTGTTTTGCTGTGAACGACCCTTTTAACTATTTTTGTTAGACTGGCAAACAGTGTTTCATAGCAACAAATTTTAATCTTCTGGGAGAAATCAGAAGATGAAAGAACAATTGATTTTTTTTTTAGAGAACTACTTACTCACAAAAAGAGCTTTATAAAGGGAAATAAAAACTCTTACTGAAGGAAATAAGTAGATTATTCACGGTGTTAATTTGTCTATTTTGTACTACTTTTTTTTGTTGTCGGAAAACCCTTAGTATATGTTACAGAACAAACCTTATCAGCCGTGGACCCAGTTTCCAGTTTCAATTTAACTGTGTGGTTTCAAAAATTTATTGTAAAAGTGAATTCGTGTGTTCTCAATTTCACAAACGAGAATTCCCCACTTACAGCTGTTATATGTATGAAGGTTCAAAAATAATAGTTGATATCTGGTTAAATTCACCAACTGCCTGGCCATTTTCAGTATCTATAGATAGAAAAGCAGCTCGATACATTAAAATGGAATGTTAATTTATCTTTTTAAGAAAAATTTAAGTTTTAAATCATGTTTTACTAGGATGGCGTCCCAAAAAAACCAGAAAGAAGTGCAAAGTCCAATGAGTCGTTTTTTAAAAAGAAATTGCTTCTTTTTTATGTACGTATTTCATTTGTTATAAATAAATATTTATTTTGTACAAAGAGAAAGCAATTGAGATCAAAAACAATTATTTTATAATTTATTACATACAAATTAATTAATTAATAAAAGTCATCTTTAATATAACACTGTTCAACAGCATTTTTGCAGAGTAACAATGGTATATTTCTAAGAGAAGTAATTATGTTGATAATTTTTAGAGTAAAAAGTTGCTAAGTCCATTTGTAGAAAATTTACAAGCGAGGAACAAAACTTTTCAAAACATTTCCTTCAAGAATTTTGCAGAAGGTTCCGTTACTTTCTTCCGATACCTACTCAGTACTCGGTTCAAAAGTATCGATACCAAAATTACTTGGTATCGGACGAAAAGTATCGAGTATGTACTTGTATTTTCTAGTAACGTTTTGTCCCTAAATGTTGCTGTTAAATGAAAGTGTAGTTCAGATATGACGCTAATATCCTCAACTTCATTAGCCGACTGCAAACTGCACTCTGAGATGCTATACCGATTTTTTAATAAATTACAAGATTTTGAAAATGTAACATAAGAGCATTAATATTCAAAAAGAGGTGTGATTTCAAACACCGCCACAATGATATAAATTAGCAAAAGAAAAGCAAGAACGGAGTCATTTATACATTAAGTTGCTAAATACTGAGGTAACAAGGTCGGTGTGAATACCCCTACTAAATATTATTTATCCATCAAAGTGCCCAGTACATTGTGATTCTCGTTATAATTTTGTCCATCGGCTGCGCGCATAACTCAAAAAGCATTTAAAAAATTGCTATTAATATGTGGATGGAGTGCTCGTGAATGCTTCACTAAACTTAACCTCCATAGATAAAAAATTTGACAGCAATAAAAAGTGATAAGCATGGAATGCGCTTTGAAATTCTTATCACTTTTTCCAATTTAGTTAAATGATATGCCGAGTATGGTTTGTTTACTTTTATTTTGGCAGTATATGCGCTTATCGTTACCTTAATATAGAAAGGCCCTAACTCATTTTCTTCCTAAATTCAGCTTAGTACCTACAAGGTTCGGCAAATAACGCTAATAGAACTAAGCAAGAAAATTACTACATCAATAAATTGTTTCAGTGTTTATTAAGCGCCGGATTTTGAAGAAATTCCCAACTTAAGGACTCAAGTTTTGTAAGTACTCTGTAAGGACAAACATTTTAGATAGGGCATTTCTACATTAAGGTAACCATATGTATGCGCCTGTAGTGTATGCCCATTCTTGACACACATATAATTTTTCATGGTCTCTACTCAAAAAAAAAACAAAAAAAAAACAAAAAAAAAACATTTTTTACGGGTATTATTTTTATTTTTGAAGGTTAATAATAAAACTAGTAGCAAACAAATTTTGAAAATTGTCATTTCAATTTCCTTGCAGGAACTTGTAAAAGTGTGATGCTTCTTGGGCTATAGCATGGCAGTTGTTTCTTTTCCTCGTAACTGACGCCAATTAAAAACACCAAGTGAAGCTATGTCCCTTTCAATCTGAGCATTTCGTTTCGTACTTGGATCAGGATTTCAGAAAAGTCTGCCAATTGACACATTTTGAACCACATTATAAGCTGTAGTCCTCGCAAGCGAATTATGTGTTCAAAAATGTTTCGTATTTAGAAACACAAATGGGGGCCAGAATAATTATTGGAGCGTATTTTTGTTTTCGTATAATTCGAAAATTTGAAATTTTTATATAAAAAGTGGTAGGAAAATTTCAATATTTTCGATTCATACGAAACCAAGAATACGCCACATTATGTCAGGCAGCACTAAGGGCCTTACACTCATTGAGAAAGCACACCAAGGCTTGTTGACAGTTGTAATACTATTTTGAACCACTTCTCCTATACAGAGTTTTAAGGGCTGTGTTGCCTCGACTAGTGTTGCTGTTGTGCGACTAAAGCTGAAATTAGTCAAGAACGTAAACCTACCGGTACGTAAACCCGAGTCAGCTGACACGATCTGTCTTACCAGAGCGCCATGTAAATGAAAACTCAACACCGCAGAATTTTTCTGTAGTTGTAGCCCGTAGCGCAGAAATCTGCGGAATTTAGATTTTTCCGTATCAGCTGATTTCTTCCTTCTATAGATGGTTGCCACTTCGTCAGTTTCGCAAATGGTAAAAAGGGTATAATTTCCTATTCAAAATACGTTTAAAATATTTGAAATTTACTATTGAATAAAGTTTTTTGTTGAAAACTAAGTAGTTTATATTTAGCTAGGATCTATTATAGCACAAAAAATTGTAGTTGAAAAGGTGGCAACACTGTAGTAAGCAACACTGAGGGCTCAAGTAATCGACAAAATTCTGCGTATACAGACTGCGTTTAAGTATACGTTCTGCGTTCTTGACTAATTTCAGCTTAAAGGGACAATTTGACTATTTTAAAGCGCCAATACCATTTGACCGAACTTTTTGAAAATTTTGATTTTTTACCCTTTTTAATTTCCTAATTTTAGGAAATGTTAACAGAACCATGATGCTATTAAAAAACACACTCGTTTAAATACGAAAAAAGCATCACTTAAAACTTTTAAAGGAAATACACCTTTTTTCCTTGCAGAAACTCGTTTTCTGTTCTTGTTTGCAACCCTGTTTTGAATTTTGTTGTTATAGTTAGCTGTATATAAAATATGTTAAGAAAAAAAATTTGTTTTATTTAAAACATATTAAAGTTAAAACTTCAGGTTTATTCCCTTCGCCTCGCCAGCACAGGGAACCACTCTCTTAGTGTCAAATAGTGCCAGCTCACTGAGCTGACTCATGAAAATGAGCCTGATTCATTGAGTCAACTCGCGAAAATTCACTGAGTTACCCAGTCCTAGTTTTAAGGCAACGAAAGGGCTGTTAGTCTTGCAAAATGTGGAGCCCAAATTCGCGTGTATCGTCCGCAGCCTTTCTTCGGTACATATAAAGGACACACTAAATACCTACTCAGGAGCTGGAAAGAATCTCAGATTTCTGCCCACTGGCGGAAGTCAAAAAGGGACTGAGACAATTAAAGCAGTTATGAATGATCCTACCTGACTTAGCGGGGAGGGTTTAAGAACTCATACAGGCTACCTGACAGGACACTGCAAGTTAAAGTGCCATTTGAATAAAATTGCGCTTTTTGTAGTCACTGACTAATTGTATAAAAAAAATTACCTATTTTCATACACTCACTACCACTTACGTACGTTTCTCTTTTTCTCCCCCAGGAGCATCTCATCCATTGCGGCCAAGTACTCGAACAGTGTCCGAACCATTGTAACGCTTTCGTGCCACGCATACGTATGCGCACACATCTGAAAGAGTGTCCGCGCGGCAAGTCACAACAACAGTTAAACAATAGTCAAGAACGGCTCGATCAATTCGTCGATAATCGGATGACGCAACTCGAAAAGGATTTGAGCGCTTTGCGTTCGGTGCTAAACGAGGAGATTGGCCAGCGATTGCATTTGATTACAGATGTGGGAAATTTGCGCAAATACAATCAGGTTTTAGAAGATTGGAAACAGGACGCCAATGAAAATATGAATGGCATCAAATCGCTGCTCAATGAAGAGATTGTGCAACGACAATTTGAAGTGGGCGAGGCATACAAGGACAACATAGCGAACTTCGAAATGATAAAGGTAAGCGGAGACAGTGATAAATAGTTGCAGGGTTTAAATAAGTTTTTCAAATTAATGCCTCTTTAGAAAGTCAAAGCCGATATACAAGGTGAAATGGATGTGCTGCAAAAGAATATCCAACAATTATCTATAGAAGTGGCAGACCATGTAAATCATTTGAATGACAATACCATGAAGTTGGAAGAGATGATTTTGGAAAATGAGAAAAAGAATCTGTAATGAAATTCGCAAGTCTTAACAAACAAAGCAAAATTTCACTAATCCAACTTACTCATTACAGCGATAAATTCATCGAAATCGAAGAATTTTTAAATGTGCTCGACGGCGATTTGAAGACCAAATTTGTCGCCAACAGCGACTTGAATGCCAAACAGGTGAATATGGATGTGGAAGTGAAGAGCATGAAAAACATTGTTTGCGAAACGGAGGAGCGTTGCGAAAAAATTGGAGGGCATAGTGAAACAAATGGACACCAAGCTGCATCAAACCATGCAAACGCTAGCGGATTTGGAAAATCATTTAGCGACACAACAACGACTCACTAACATACAAAACTCGAGAGGTAATAGAAGTTAACCTGCTCTAAAACCCACAAAAATTCCAATTCCAATTCACTCCCCGTCGCATAGGTCACTTGGTCTGGCGCATCAAAGACTACTCAAAGAAGCTGGAGGAAGCGAAGCAATATGAAACAATACTGCATAGCGCCATGTTCTCGAATAAGCCATATGGCTATGCATTGCGCGTAAGTTGACGCCCTCCAATGTAACACCCCCTCCGCACGCGTGTGTGTGTGTGTGTGTGTGTAGGTCTACTAATCAATCGCTTTTATCTTTCACATACAGCTTGATATACTCCCCAATGGAAAGGGCACTTGGAAGGGCCGCAATTTGATTGCATGTCTCAATGTCATAGCTGGCGAGTATGATGCGCTGCTACCTTGGCCTTGCCGCCTGCAAGCCGACATTATCATACGTGATCAGTACAGCAGCAACGAGGAGGCACAGGACTATGTGAAAACGATATTGGTGCGCAAAAAGAACGATGAGTTCATACAAAACAATCAATATTTCCACATACCACACAAAGTCGTAATGAGTCGGAATTATTTGCGTAACGATTGCTTGTTTGTGGAGGTGCGAGTGCTGAAATGATGTTAGACCACAAGTGGGTTTAGTAATAAGTACTGTGTGTGGCAAGCTAGTATTTAAAGTGTAGGTTTGCATAGGTATTTTGAAAAGCTTTTAAACTAAGAAAATCTTCATAATTGCTCAGGGTAGTTAGTACATAAGTTAGTATTGTATAGAAGTTAAAAAAAATTAACATTTCTGTGCCACAATTAAAAATAGTTTAGGGTACCTTATCTAAATTTGTAACGCTAAGTTTTTGAAGAATTAAAGGAAAATTACAAAAAAAATTTTGTTCTTTACGAATTTGTAACACACAGTTTCAAAGAAGTAATAAAGCGAACAGAGAAACAAATTTATTTTAAGTTCATAGACTGGAATCAAGAATAACAGATTCGTATCTCGTTCCGTAACCAAATTCTGAGATAGGGCGGTTTTCAGTCAAATTCTGAAATAGGGCGATCTTCAACCAAATTGTGAAGTAGAATGTTCTTGAAATATTTTTTCAATAGGGTATTTTCGAACCCGCTGATGAGATAGGTCAATCTACCACACAGCTGTAGATATATGTACATGTGTAAAAATTTCAAAACTTACTAAACAGTGTTGCATTTTTGGTACAATTGTATTTTTTTGATACAATTTCGTTCACAATATAGTACTTTACTACTACGCAAAACTTCTTAGTACAATTTTGTGATGAATACTAAAAGCAAATAACTCTAAAAATTCAAAGGGGAATTTTTTTATTCTGTTTTTGTTTTGACCTTTTCTAATTTGCATTTCCAAGTTTTAAAAATGTCTCGAATGAAATACCACATACCACATACCATAAGGGCTACTATCAGCTTCCCATTCCTAAGAAATTTTTTTAAAGAATATTTTCTCTACTAAATCTTAAAACAAAATGTCGAAATCAACTTCAATAGAAGCAATATTTTCGATAACAGTGGATAACAAATTTTTATTTATTTTTTTCACCAGATGCCACTATCAAAGTCCTATGTAGAATCGCTCGGTGATTCCGATAATCAAGTAAATTTTTTTCTCTATAAATAACTTTCCGAGATATTTGCAATTTACCGTTATTTTGCTGGAAAAAAAAAGAGTGATTCCACTTAATCACGCATATTTTACGAACTAGTTAAACAATCGTAATACGAAATACCGCAAATGAAAGCTAATCAACATTTCTATTCGATAGGCCTGATAGTTTTTGATAAATTAATTATTCGTTCGATATTTTTTGTTTTTTTAACAAAACTATATTATATAAACCGATTCCTTGAAAAAATTTTAATAATTTTTTTTTGTGTCTTGGAAATATAAAAAAGCATCTGTGAAGTGGAGAACGAAAAGTACTGACTTTGAAGTGATTTAAGCTAAATGCATTTTAAAGTAGTCGAAATCAAATGCAGGATAATTGACTGCTTCCTAGGACATCGCTATGTCAAAGTAAACAGTTCGTTCCAAGGAAGAAAATCAGATCTTCAATTAGTTGTGGTGGTTAAAAAACTGGTTGAACATCAATATTTAAACTAGTTTTTTTCCGTGCTGAGATAGGTTTTGAAGGGAATGTATGTGTGCATGTTTCTTAAGAAAACATATGAGCAAATTAAAAAGTCGATACAATTTACAGTCAAAAAGTACAGTTTTTGTATATGTATACATATTTCGTACAGAAGGAAAAATTTCATTTGCCAACACTGTAAAACGAAGAGTTCTGGGTTTAATATGTCAATTTCTTGTTGCAATTTTTTGCGTTTTCGGAGAAAATGGCTTGTTTTTAAATGATCTTGATTCTGCAGGAAGTAAATTATTTACCAATTGGATGGGAGCACTCAATAAAGATAACAAAACAAAGGGCTGTTTAGACATATTAGGAATTTCAAGTTTTCAATTGAAGTTAATATCATTTGGCATATTCTTTTTACATAAATAACCACTGTGTGAATAGTTTTTAAGACTAGGCGGAATTTTTTCCTGCGATAATAAAATTTAGAAAAAAAAACTGTCTTAAAACTTGTTCAATAAAACCACAAATTACCATTAACCACTTTTTCATAGTAACCAAAGCGCATCCATACAAGGTGGTGGCAATTGCATATAAGTAAAAGTCCCGTGTATTTTGTTATTGCTTTTTGGTACATCTGGATCCCAAAACGAAAGGAAATAGGAAATAATTTTCGTCACTTGGTTTTGTTGACATCCTGCAGTTGCGCCATTTCGTCTTGGATGACATTCTCCTGTACTAGTGTAGAGACAAAAATATCCTACCAGCTGTTCAATCAACACCACCTTGTACTGATACGCCTTGATAGTAACTATAATTTATAGGTCCGCAAAACACCCCCAAAAACCCCGAAAAATGCAATGGGACACCAATAAAAAATCGTTAATATTAAAAAATGGTTATATTGGGTATTACTATTAAAAGTCTCCTGAGAAGAACCTCAGTTTTCCGAGCGAAAACAAAAACAAAACAGACAAAGAACAATTAAACAACCACTGGATTGAATTTGTTCGTCCCAGGCAAGCTATGCGGTTTAACTAACCATCTAAAGAGGCTACAAAAAAAAATCCCTAACTTAGGCAAGGAAGACCTCCGAATTCTCATTGGTTATTTTACAGAACACTGCTTCCTTCGCTATCACCTCAGTAAGATTAATCTTTCAGACATGAGCGTCTGCCACTTCTGAAAGTCGGACGAATAAACGCCGAAACATATTATCTGTCAATGTTTCGCCGCTCTCGCCAAATTTATGCCCGGTTGCACCAAAAAATTTTTAACTGATCATCCTGTCAAAATTTAAAATTACACGATTTCTTTCGTAAAATTTGTAACTCCTATTTTCTGAGCAAAAAATAAGAACTATGACGACTATTTTTCAAGCGAGAAATAACTACTATTTTCCGAACAAAAAATAATGCTAAAAAATACCGGCTATACATAATTTATAACCGCTATGGTCGTTGTGAAAGGCTATCGGCCGGACAAGGAATTTAACCTTGGTCCTACCGATTGGTAGTGCAGACCTCTAACCGCCCGGCTACTTTCGAACAAAAAAAAAAAAAAATTGAAAAAATCACAAAATTATTTTGGTGCGTATTTATATTTAATTGAATTTATTTATTTTTT
>NW_023461440.1:0-25891 GCF_013731165.1 Rhagoletis pomonella
GGTAAGCCCTTACCCGCAGCATTACCTTCAAACGAAGGGAGAACGCATGGATAAACAGAATCCAGAGAAGCGAACAAAGAATGCCTTACAGAGAAAGTAATGTCGAATGCCTAGATAAGTACATGGTTATTTATGTACATATATTAAATTGAAATCAGAAAAGTTTAAAAGATTAAAATTAATTAAATTTTTTATAAATCAGTTTTTATACATACATAGTATGTATGTATTTAGGCGATTACCGATTTTTTGCTGGGAATGTTCGTACATATTGCTCAAACTGGAACACCTATGCTAATCATATGCATATCAAATAAATATTAAAGCTTGCCCCCACCAGTGTTGCCGTTTGAGCCCTTTGGTGGCTAGATTTAGCTACCACATACTTTGTTTGGCCACATAAATTTAAAATTGCCCCTAGCCCTTTTTTTAGCCCTTTGGAGATTTTATTCATACTTGGCATGAAAAAGTTGTATATGCTTAATTTGATCTCATTTCTTTTTCATTTATGTAAGAGATGAATTTTTAAACTAAGAAAGACGTTTTTATACATACATACTGTAAAAGTGTTAGGGCTGTTAACTTATCTATTAGCGATTTAAAATAGATAAGTTTACGGCCCTTAATATGCTTAATTTGTTAAATGGCCCATCAAGTCGATTGTCCGTGTATGTTCTTGTGGTGTGATTGTACCAGCATGCTGGTGTCGTGAGTGATGAAATTAGCTCAATTTTCTATGTAAAAAGTATTTTAGCGAAAATTTCTTGCACTATATGAGTCAAAGCCGTGTTTGTAGAAGATTAAGCTAACGATATTGCAGTTGTGAATTAAAAAAAAAAAAAAACATTTGTAAAGAAAGAAATATTATACCAGCATGCTGGTAAGTTATATGCTTCGAGCCTGATGGTACAATCACTTGATGGAGCTAGCAAGCTGGTGTCGTATATTTCCCCTTTTATACAAAAAGATTTTTGGTTGCTCTTTTTTAGCCCTTTTTTTAAAGAATTTGGCTGCCACTAAAAATGATTCGCGCCAACACTGGCCCCCACCCGCTTTCATTTCTAACTCTGAGTATGTATGTATGTATGTTTTTCTAATTTCGATCACAACCGTATAGTGCCATTATTTCCAGTTTCATCGCTTAGAATGGAGCCTTCGTACCATTTGACGACCTTCAGCAGTGCCAATGATATTATCCAGACTCCTATCAGTGCAATGTGTGTATTGCCTTAAATAGTTTACCGTTCCCGCTGGCTGTTTGCCTAGCCTGCCGCTTGGTGTGCTTGCCATTGTCACCATTCCGGCTTTGTTTGCAGCAAACAAAGTCGCTCTTTCACAAAACAATAATGTTGCATTTTTTGCATCCTCAGCCGCGGTCGACAACCACCTCGCTCAGCGATGAAGGCTGCATTCAGTTTTGCGGTCGTTATCCTTTATTTTGCATCAAACGCCATCTGCAGCAGCAGCATTATTGTGAGGTTATGTTACATTGAATGCACATATGTGTATGTACGTATGTATGTGTGCACCGCCGTAAATTTATGAGGAATTTCATTCCACTTTCCGTATGGTAAACTATTTATGCATAGAATTTAATGGGAGTGCTGGAGCGCTGCGCTTTAAGTTAAGAATTTCCCTTCCACACAAAAACAAACAAAAAGATTAATAACTTTTACGAGTTGATCCCATCCAAAAGGAAGTGAATGTGAGCGGTCCGCATGGTTTAGAGCACTCAATTTCAATAATGTTTAAATACTTTGAATAAGTTTTCATTACTCGTTTTACAGAGGGGAATTCAACCAAGAACGCACGAATCCGTTCCAATAACAGGCAGGCGTAACCCGATGAAACGTATGCGGAGGCGAAAATACTATTATTTTAGTAACCTCAAACTAGCAACTGGCAAAAGCATGTCGGACAGCTTCTGCCGCTGTGGTGCAACACGGAAAACGCCATCCCTACAATGGACGCATCAAAGCATATCTAATTTGCGTTCGCGCAACCATATGAATTGTCCAATCCACTTCAATTGGGGAATTGGTATTTGCCGCCGATACCCGTCATCTGCGTTGTCTGCACTGGCTATCAAATTTTATAGTCCACATTCAAATAGATAAAGCGAGTCAGTGGATCAGCAGCGAAAGAATACAAATATGTAGTAGGCATTATTGGATTTTCCAACGAATTTCGCAACATATGAAAATGTGCCTACAAGCAGTGATCGGACTGCTACCACATTGTGGTAGATCTGCCACTTTTTTGAGCATCTACCACATCTACCACACGAAGTCTGAAATCTACCACATATTCGCGTTTTTGAGTAGATTTAGTTAATTTTAAGAGCAAAAATTGTCCAACTCTTAACACTAACAAGAGGGAAAATGTGAGGATAAAATAAAGTGTAAAATAGTAAATTTCCTCAATATTAAAGTTTTCGACAGGACACATGGTTTTATTGTGTTAAATTGCAAAATATATGATTTATAAAAAGAATTAATAGCGAAAATGTTAAAAAACGGCAATTTTTGTGAAGGTATTAGCAAAATTTCAGTGCATCTAAAGTTTCTAAAGCGTTCTTTAATTTTTATTTGAGAATTTTCAAAATCGGTAAATACCAAGTAGCGGTTTCTGGAACGTGCCACATTTGTTCGCCACATCGTGATGTGATAAAAAGGAAAGCTGTCAGCACTCCGCAAGGTTGATATGGAAGGAACTGCTTTAAACTGTCAAGGAAAAAAAATTGCTAAAACTAAACGCAATTTTTAGCAACTTCAATCTTGCACTTTGTTATATTATAATTAGTTTTTTTTTTAGATTCTAATTGAAATATTTGCAATTTAGGTAAAACCTTGCAGAATATTTTTAATTTTTGTACCAAGTTTGATCCAAAACCTGAGATCTACCACATTTTTTTGAAATCTACCACATTTTTTTCCAGATTCTACCACACAAATTTATTTTTAAGTCCGATCACTGCCTACAAGTATATGTACATGTGTACTTACATACATACACATGTGTGTGTACCCTGTCGGAATTAAGTAGACATTCGCAAAAATTAACTATTTAATTAAAAAATAAATTTGAAACAAATTCAGCAGGATCCTTAACCGGCTCTTCAATACTTTTTTTTATTTCGCCCACTTGTTTTGTTCGTTATGCCAACTGCAAGTGAAAGGTTTGCAGAGTCAGACAATTGACTTGCTCCTAGGACATCGCCATGTTCATAAAGTCAGTTGTTTACAAGAAAAAAATATAGAATTTCATCCACTTGCAGTTAATAAGAAGCGCCTTCTATTTAATTGTTTTTGAAATACAGAGTTTATTTTCCGACAGGATACCTGTAGATACGTACATATGTATGTAATGATAAAAGTGCGTGTAAAATTGTGTTATTGCGATTCAATTGTTAATCCCTTGTTGCCCATTTCAACAATTCCGTATGTAGCTTTGAATGTCCAAATATTTAAATTACTTTCAGAAAACAAAGTAGAAAAGGGCCAGCTTTCGTATTTAAAATACAAACATACATCCATATGTAGTTTTACAAACCATTTTTTACACAATATTAATATCTAAAATTTAATTTAAAAACAGGAATGCTTTTCAACGAAAGTAAAATAAGAAAACGCCGTAAGTTTTACAATTCTATGAATTACACAAGGCTACAAAAAATTTGTCGCGGCAAATGCTAAAGTTGTTTTTGATTGAATTTTCTGTAATATTTTAGAAGACCTTTCACCTTAATTAAAGCTAGAAGTCTCGACTTCTATCTCTGAAAATATCATCCCTGCACCTTGACTTGATGTGCACTTATAGTCATTTATTTAACGGCAAAACCTGATTGAGGCAAAATTTATTTTTTTCAATAGCACAATATTCCAGTACTTTTATATTGTTCAGTATAAAGGTGCAGGGATGGCATTTTCAGGGATAGTAACCGAGAATTATAGCTTTAATTTAGGCCTAAAGGGAAGGTTCTATCGCCTTTTATTTTTTTGCTAGATCTTCTAAAATATACCAAAAACGCGATTTTGTGAGTAAAAGCTCTCTCTGCCCATCGCTGCTCTATACAATATACATGGAAAGCTTAAAAGAGCTTTGCTCGCGGGCGAGGCAATGCTCATCTCCGATTTAAGGCCAGGAGAGCTCAAGTGGCCTAACCGTCATTTTTTATATGTAACTACTTAAAATAGTTTCAAATGTGATAAATTTTTAAATGAAAGTTACAAAGATTACACAGGCTTTCAATAAATGTTCTGCATTTTGCACCAAACCTCTATATCCCAATGCCATTCTCTTAACCTCCATCACGTCGGTTTCGAGGTCATTTGAAGGTCAAATAGCGAAAATTCGTTGCATAAACCTGAAGATTCATTTACTTACATAGGTTTTTTCGACTCGCTGAACCGTAATACAAGGTCCATTAACCTCCATAATGCCAGGTTCGAGTTCATTTTAGGGTCAAATAGTGAAAAATGTATTGAATAAAGATAAAAATAAATGCTTGCAAAAATTAATATGCCTTTATTGTCGCTGAACCCGAATATGGGGATCTCTTGATTCATCAAGCTCATCTAGAGGTCGTGCCAAGGTCCAATTCAGAAGATTTCTATTCAATTTTCAGGTTTATTCAATGAATATTTCCGTACTTGACCCTCAAATGACCTCGGACCTGACGTGGTGGAGGCTTACAGACCTCGGATTCGCATTCAGCGCGTCGTATGACATAGGAAAATAGAGGTTTGGTTCAATATGCAGAAACGTATTTTTTTTTTTGGTAAACCTGTGTTATTTTTTCATTTCATTTTTGCATATTAAAAATGGCATTTATCTCCATACTGTATAATTGTAAGTTGGGCCACTTCTGCTTTCGCGATCTTATTTATACATACAAACATTTGTATTTAAAAAATATATTTCACTTTCGTATAAGTTATAATTCACAAGCTCTGCAGTCAAATGTCTCACCAGTCACAATGAAATGGCCAAATGTCACTTGAAGCAACAGAGATAGGGGGAGTGAGCTAGATCTCTGCAACCAACTGTGAGGTCCTTCCGTATACCCTTCTAAACGTGAGCTTGCAACTAGTAGGTAATATTCCTCGCCCGCGCTTTCGTGACGCGGCTAACAAAAACTCTGCAAATTGTCTGTGAAACTTTTTCATAAAGTCATTTTCATGCCATTTGCCGAAATTACTTGAAATAATAAAAGCACACACACGCACGCAGATAAAAAAAATACAAATAATTTGCCAGCAAAAGAACGCACACATCCCAGCGGCCAACCCATAAGTTCGCTCATTTCTCCAAACTCGAGTCATTACTTTTTCTAAAACTCTCTCATTCTTGCATTTCAAAATCTGTGCCTTTATATAAATCTGCGCAGTCAGGTAAATTTGCCTTAGTCGAGATAGGTCATTTTCCCTTTAAAGCAATATTTCATTGGGATCCCAAAAAGTATTTTTACGATTGACTAACCATAAGTGTGGTTTTCGATGCTATTTCAACTAAACCTTAATAAAAATATAATTTTTTTCGAGAAAACCTGTTTATTTTTTATTCAAAGTCAAACTTTCTAAAGTTACTTAAGCTAGTTTGATTGGCGTGCGCAGATATGTACATACATACTTATGTACATATATAGTATGTACATATGTATGTATGTACATTAGGTTGGCCCGCTTTTAAAACTGTGTCAGAGTTCCTGCTGTCATACATTGCGTCAAGAAAAATTACTTTTTTTTGGAGCTAACTGTCCTGGTTAGAGGCTGAAAAGAACCCTAGTAAAATTTTCCAAAGAATAACGAACTTCCAAATTTGCTTTTTGCGGGGTTTCTTGAAGTGGGGTCAAAACGACCCTTTCAGGCGGGAGCTATGTGTTAAAATGTTCTACGAAAACATTTCCCATGAAATTTTACTACATATGTAAGTCTTAACTTATAATTTCGGTCAGACATTAATTTTACTACATCGGGTGTTTTATTACTGGATACGTATACCTTCAGAAAATATTAGCCAAGTCCATGCTGGTTTGAATTGTCATAAAATTGTCGTACAATGTTATTAGCAGGGAACGGATTTTATGGAAATATTTCAATATTTTATTTTGCCTTTTCTAGCCTATTTCGTTATTCTATTTTGCCTTTTTTTGCAGGTTTTGAGGTCCTAAAAATAAGAATAATGTACTTATTATTTCATTATCTGAGAATTTCGAAACGTTTTCAAATAAGGCTTGCCTTAATGCACATTGGTATGTACGCAAAATAAGGATTAATGGCCACAATGCCAATGCCATTCACGAATTTAGCGCCAGCCCCATGCTCCCACTCCAACTCATTGCGAGAGTGGTGGATTCGAACGAAATGTTCTCCAGCTATTTTTCGAATAGCAAAAAACTTTTTTTATGCGAAAACTTTATAAACAATTGCCAGGCATCATCACCCGGCAAACTAACCCACCATTTGTTGAGGCAGCCACGTGTATGCCGCTTTGCATCATATCTACGGTGACCATATTTGCCAACGTAAAATAAAGGACATTTTTTTTTTCAAAACGATTTGGGAATACGTACCTACAACTTGTATGATAAAAGTACCTTGCACATATCGTAATTTAAATCAAATGTTTACCACTTAATTATATTATTTAATTGTATAAGTTGCCCTGCTGTAGCGAAAAATTAAGCCAAGTCCTTTTCAAGGACTTCGCCATCCATTGCTACCAAAATGCGTTTGCCATAATTCATACTGCACGACGAAACCAGCAAACGTGGTTCAAAATTGGAATCAATCTTCATTATTCACCGAAGCCTTCATTTTTCAACCAATTTTATCTAAAAACAAAAATAAAATATTTATTTTGGTTAAACTTTTTTTGATAATATTTCAAAATATATTTTGTGTATTTTTTTGTTTTGGGAGAACCATACAATTATTTTTAACTAGGTTTTGTTAGGTAACATTTATTAACTGGAGCAGGAGAATAAATTTTCTTCAAAATTGCTACTTTTTTTGCATTTTTCACTAAAATATTTAATATAATCAAATTAAAATTCAGAAATCAGGCTCAAATATGTAAGCTTTTTAAAACAAAAAATAAAAATTAATCAAATTAAGTAAAAAAGTGAAGTGAGTGAATGCCAGTTTTGAACCACTATGCAGCAGGGGGTTTATTGTTCCCTTTCAGTGGAACTGGAAACTCAACGTGCAACACGATCCTGGGCACAACATTCCCTGTGCTTTATAGATTGTACAAAGATAATCGATTAAATAGAAACCCTTAAGTGGGGTGCGAAACAAACTGGCGAAAGTTTCCATTATATTTTATAAGGGACGTTTTTATTTTTCATATTCTGCGTTTAAAAATTTACCTCTGAAAAATGCAGAGCCGATTTAAAGGACAGATTAAGAAATAAAGGACAAAAGGCGTCCTTTATTTTGAAAAAAGAATTTAAAGCCCCCTGTCCTTAAAAGAAAGGACTGTCCTTTAAAATAAAGGACGGATGGTCACCGTAATCATATCCTACCCTTACTCTCAGCACTCCTTACCTGCTACCGACTAGGCCCACCCATCGTGCATCGTATAAAGCAATAAAGGCAGCGTAAATGCAAATATCAAGTGTTGGTGGATAAATCTCCAGACCGCCTGCCTCCGCAACAAGAGTGGCGCAACTCGGTGAGGCCCAAAATGTGCGAGGGCGAAACTTTACTCATTTTACTCATTCGCAACATCCGGCGTTTTCACACGGATGTGCGGCTACCCCATCCATTGCGGCTTTAGGAGGGGCAGCGGTGTTCGCGGCGACAATGATATTAATGGGTTGATGAAGCTGCGCCAAAGTGCAACAGCTGCTCAGCTGGATGTTGTGGCCGTCGCGGTGTGGTATAATGGGCGCCAGTAGTTAAATAAATTATATTATTTGATGGTGCGCCAGAATTTGCCACTCAATGATTCGATTAGCTTACCACACCGCGTTTCACTCATCTCGAACGCTTTCGCCCTAGCTGGATGATTTAACTGATTTATTTTGCCATTTTGTGAGTTAATCGGACTTTGTCGCAAATTGTTGTGCACAAATCAGTACGCATTTTATTTAAATAATTGTTGAGCCAGAATAACCTAACCTAACCTTTGTAGCTTGAAGAAAAAATGCCAATAATCTTACAATTTGTCTGCGGTATCATTTGCTTTCATTGGAGTTTGAATTACCCAGGATTTTCCAATTTCCTATATCTAACACATATTGAATGAGAATTTTAAGGGATGATATGCATACATAGGGCCCAAATCGCCGACCGATTGATTATATCTGGGGCATACATATTCTAAGGTATCGGACAACATAAATACTAGCACGAATCTCTTACATAAAAATGAACTTAATCCTGATGCACCTTTAAATTAATGAAAATTAAAAAAGTACAACATGAAACTAAAGGGTAGTTTATATTTAAGGGCCACCATTTTTTTTTGCATTATACTTGATGTTCTTCGCTTGCCTTGTATTGCTTTGAAGTTAATAAAAAAAGTATTCGACAAACAAATCAGTGATTAGCTTTCTATATGAAAATAAAGCCGGTAGTCCAAAATATCAAAAAGTTAAAAAATGGGAAAACCTTCTTATCTTCGAGCATTTTCGGCCTTCTTTCACAACAAAATAAAATAGTTCCCCATACTCTACATCATCCATGTGTTTTGGGTGGAAAACTATTTGTAACGTAACAGTCTTTTTTACTAATTGAATTTTCAGTTAAAATTTTCTTTATTTAGTTAGAGATAGAGCTCATTTTGCAAGAAACGTTGTAAGCTATTCAACGTGTTATTGTCCCATAATTAAAATTTATATTCTCTCTACTTAAACATAAAATAATAATTACGTACAAAAATAAAAAAAACGCCAGAACTATAGTTTGTATTTCAAAAAGGAACGAGCCCATAAGGAGCGAAATTAGAAGCTAAAAGAAGAAGAAGAAGATTTTCCGATTAAATAATAAGAGTCTATTGGAATCAGTGTTGCCTATGTGCGACTAAAGGGCCAATTTGACCCTTTTTAAGCGCCAATACCTTTTGACATGACTTTTTGAAAATTTACATTTTTTGACCCTTTTCCAAAGTTATGTGCGACTTTGGCCACTTTTCTGAGATTTTTTTAGGAAATGTTATCAGAACCATGATTTCCTCCTATAAGTACAAAAAAATGCATCACTTAAAACTTTCAAAGGAAATGCAACTCTTCTTGCAGCAATTAGATTTATGTGTATGCTTGCAACCCTGTTTTGTGCAAAGCTTGTCCCGCTATTTTCTTTTTAAATTGGAATTATTTCGCCTATTTTTCTAGTACTATTATTATCCTTAAAAATGCACTCTCGAATGGTGCTATACGATTTTTCATTCAAGAGTTACTGTCACTTTAATTGCCGTATCCTCGAAACTAACATCGCCAAGCCAAGCATAAGCTTTCTAACTCATTACACCATCTTCCAGTGGACATAGTTTCTGAAGAAAAAATCGTAAAGCAGTATTTTGAAGGGTAAGAATAGTACTAAATGGCATAGAGTAACAGTGGACATTAAAGCCGTTTTTCGTGTACTTAAGGCTGGTTTTACATGAGACGAATTTCTGAACGATTCAACTCTCTGGCCACCTCCTCCTTGCTAGCTTCCGAAAGTGCAAAAGGATTTCTGCTTAAATTTGCCCAGTACCGCCACTGCAGATTCACCCAAACAAGCTCTAGCCTTGGGTCAGAGGTAAACAAAATCACCGGAAATAATGTTAATTGACATTATTTCGCATACTGGTGCGAAATAAAATCCGTTTACATTATTACTCTTTCAAACATTAAATTTGCGTAGCTTCGTCCGCGCGCTCCCCGCTCGTCCCATCCTCGAACAACGTTCTTCTAACTTTATCAACATAGAAAATTACCTATTCGTCCTTGTGAATACAAAAAAAAAAATTTTTTTAATTCATCAGAAATTTCCTCTTTCATTTGGTACCCATGTTTTTATTCTACATTGCATTGAATTTTTTAAATAATTATTGGAATTAATCATATCTTTGAAATTACAAAGTCCTTTTAAATAAATGCTGACGTCAGAGAGAAAAAATAAAAACGCCACTTTAAATAAAAAAGTAGATTTTAAACCCATTTATTTATTATTTATTTTATGGTAGGAGAGATAGAAGCAATTTTTTCGGTTTAAGTTGTTGAACAGTAATGCATTGTGATAACGACATCCCGAAAATCCCGGGATCGTAAAAAGCGAAAAAGTTAACATCATCCCTAGGGTATATTCCCATCACAAGTTGCGGTTTTAAACTCCAGTTCCTATGGAAGATCCGTTAACAAGTATAATAAGCGATGTAGGCTCTCTCTTTACGTTTCTCGGCATTTAGTTTCCAATTTATTTAGTTCCTAGGATGACTTTCATATATTTCGCATTGGATTATAGAGGGATTTTCGTACCACCCATGGATGGAAGTCTAAATATGGGTATATTATTCTTATCAAATAGTAAATAATAAAAACTTGCTGGGTTATACGTTAAGACCACTGCCTTTAGCCCACTTGTAAAACCTACCTAGTTCCTTCTCCAGGATTTCACTTACAGTAGAACGAAATGGTCCTGTAACACTCTAACACTCTCTATAGAGGTTACCTTTAGTTAGTTTCTGAATTGAAATTATGAAAATCCAGTGTACTTCTCCTAGGTGATTCTACGTGAGTTCCTGCACTATTTAGAGAGGGTGTAGGATATTCTGCGTAGATTAAGGAGTATCCAGAGGGATCAAGCATCGATAGCCAGTTGGAAATTTGCCAATGCTGAACGGTGAACTCGGAAAGATAGAAGTTGGTCTGAACGGTGACACCATCGTTCTCAGACAGCAAAGTTTGGTCCAACACCTCTTCCCATCCAGGAAACCGTTGTGAACTCGGAAAGATAGAGGTTGGTCTGTTACCCCTATTAAAAATACTCAAACTGGTGTTTAGAAAATAGCGTAGGAGTGACTCACCCAGCTCGTTTTCTATTGTGTTGACCCAGACTGGGTGCCTGGCGTTTGCATCACTTCCAATAACAACGTCTCGTCTGGTAGCGGACTGTCCCGGGCATGGGACATATATCGCACACCGTCGTCAAAAGAGTCACAACTCAAAAAAATACGCTCGTCAGAAAATGCGAAAAACTATTTCGTAGCACATGCAAATCATATGGGCCAGGGCGACTTTACCTTAGGTTTTTTTAACAAATCATATCAAAAATTTGGTCCAGCTTTTGATGAAAGGTAAATAAAAGCTCTGTACACATTTTTAGCACATAATTTCAAAAATGCCAAATTTTGAGTTGTGACTCTTTTGACTACGGTGTGCGATATGTCGACACTAACAAGGCGTCCTGCTGCTCTGCCGTCTCCACTTTATTACTGTTGTGCTATAAAAAAAAAAAATGTATACCTTTCTTGATAACAATGCAGGCCTGTGGTTTACCAACCTCGCTTTTGTTGAATAGATTATAGTTGTTATATACATACATATATGTAGGCTCATGACCAGGGGACGGCTTTTTAGGAACTAAAAACCTATAAAAAAAGGCAAAATAAAATAACGAAATAGGCAGGAAAAGGCACAAGAAATAGTAAAAAGGGCAAAAAAAGGCACTAAAAATATATATAGAATTGCACATAATTGCGGCAACAGCATTTTTACCACCAACGTTTTTCGGTTAATTTAAATTTATTTCTATTTTTACCCCCCAGCTGTTCACTTACCGCCGACCGCTTTACCGTCGTCCGCTGTAATTCTGGGTAGAGCTTAACAGCCCTATTCCGCCACACTGACAAAACTCACCGCGATGACAATTGATATAAAAATGACAATTGCAGCTTTTTGGTATTCGCAGCAAAATTCAAAAGCTCGAATCATGCCAATTGTCATTTTTATTGTCATGACCTTTTGGGCAGGTGACAAGGCAAAAACATATGTTTGTGTTGGTTTAAAAAGTGCGACGATTTAATAAATTTGTGAAAAAAATATAAAAATCAACTAATTTCAATGGCAGCACAAATTTTAGTTATTTGCGCAGCCGTGCTTGTGGAAGACGAGCAGCAACGGATGCTCCCTACAAAACTGCACATAAAATTGCAGCTGCTCCTGCGTCGTCCGCTCATATTTTGCACGTCTAAAATGTTTATAAATGTTATAAATATACGAATTTATCTATTTCACACAAATACTCACTTTTCTGGTGTTTCACCGCTCATATTTTTTGCAAATAAAAGCGTTGACCAGCTGTTTCTACAACAATGAACTTTTCACCATGCATGGTAAGTTGACAAAAGCTTTTCGCTTGTCATTTTTTGTTAGGAATAGCAACGTGCAACGACAATGACAAAATCACGACAATGAAGGATGATCAATTGTCATTCTATTGCAAAACCGGAATAGGGCTGTAAGTTTTCGAGATATTTTCAGGTGTACATACAAGGCCTATGAGTAAAATTCTTCCCTGCTAATTTTTCATTAAAAAAAATCTCTGCGCACTTTCAGTGATTGGACATACACTTATTACTTCTTTATTTATCCATTGATTTCCTTCATTATCATCTTCATTTTTTTGTAGCAGAACAGGCTTTAACACAAGTTGATACAAGTGGCGTCAATTTAAATATGGAACGTTTGAAACTTTTATATTATCAGGAATAAGGGTTTTCTCCTAGCTATAATTACCTTTTTAAAGGTACAATAGGCAAAAAAGGCAACATCAAATGTGTATGTATGGAATCAGGGAAAGCTAAATCGTGAACATTCTCAATCGAATATACTCCAGCTCTTTAGCAGAAAAAAGGCAATTTCCAAAAAAAAACCGTTCCCTGCTCATGACTATGTCGTTCCTAACTCAGGACTCCTGTATCAGGCTTATTTGTTTATCGAATAAGAATGGGGTAAATAAATACGTCGTCGGTGATACTGCAAACCGTTACACATATCGAGCCCTAACCGCCAAAATAACGTAAGCGACATTTTTTTCAAAATTTTCGTTTTGATGCAGAAATGCATCTAGATGCCCTAAGAATATATCTGCATCAAAAAGAAAATTTTGAAAAAAATGTCACTTACGTTATTTTGGCGTTTAGGGCTCGATATGTATATCAATTATTACCTCTAGTATTTAAGTGATCTGACTTCTGCATCTGATCGCTTCTGTTAATCGTTCATCTTCATCAGCCAAAGTAAGGTCATTAGTTTATATGAGAGTGTAACAATTGACAGCATTCCGGTGCTTCCGGTTCTCGATGTTCTTCAATTCTGGGGAGTAGCTTGAAACAACTTTGGACCACCCTGGTGTAAATACATATGTACATATCCTAGAGCATATACAAATATCTTCGATGTCTTGTTTCGTATATTGTTGAGTTGCGGTTGTTGAAAGTGACTGCTCCTGAACTGCATTGCAACTTTATATTTGTTCTTTAATTTCATTATACATACATCCATACTTAGTTACTTATGTGCATACATATGTGTTCACATCCACACCTCTGAGCTCATAGCTTCTGTGTTGTGTAGTGAATATTTATGTGGCAAAATGCTTGCACGACGACCAAGCAGGGCTGCTGGCTGACTCAGTTGTGGTGCTGTTCGTGTGCCCGTTTTGCAACTGCAATGCCTCCCTCCCACTTGATTGCTTGCTCTACCACCCGCTTCCTAGCTGCTGGTTGTTAATTCACTTTTGGCTTATTTTAAACTCAATTAAACACATACACTGGCTGCAGCTGCATCTTTCCGCAAATTCCTCCCTGAGCGCCGCCTGGCACGCACATGATGCGGACAGAAGCTGTGGGAACGCTTTGCTTGTGGACTTTTTTTCAAAATCCAAGAATGTCCTTCGTGTTTAATTTGTGCTGCAGGTTCCCAAACGTTTGGCCATTCAAGTGGCGCTCTACTGGGGACTTAAGCATACCAGCTTTAATCTCTTTTTCTGGACGTCTGCCTTTGCGAGCGGTGGTTGTTATTAACATCGTCATGGCCTTTTAACTTCAGCCTGACATCTCCGCCCAAGAAGTCAGTTTGGTTTGGCTAGGCTATTTTTAAGTCGCTTTCACCTTGCTGCCCTACTGGGCAAAGCGATTATGTTGAGCATTTCAGTGCAACAGCAAATTGGATCGACCTGCTCTTGGCTTGCGTTATTGTTCTGTGCAAGCAACTTTCTGTTATGTAAATATATAGAAGCAGGTTAAAGTTCTTAGCTTCCTTCAGTTGCATGTGTGAGCGTGGTGGGCGTGTGGTAGAAATGTATGCAGAAGTAATTTGAGACCTGGTGCATGAAGTGCTACAACTAAAAACTATTAATTACTCGACTCCCTGCTGCTGCTGTATGACCAAAATGAAAAGGCAAGAGCTTTTAATCCAGAGCCGTTGTCAATGCAGGCACTAGTTTTGAAGTTTTGGTTTTCGAAAATTCGTAAAAACCATTGAACTTTAACGCAGGCCAACAATTTTAGAAACGCATTTTGGCGCCGGGATATCGTTAGTGCATATATACGTATATATGTATTAAATTTTTCTCCACGTTGCTTAATTTTGAAATTAATGTCAGTTTTGAATATTGGCTGTAATCAGTACATTTGTATTTATAAAAAGGGCTTCGTTTTGCTACTTCGAATCGAAAATTTGGGATGAATTCAAGCCATGGATACCCCAAACTGTTTATAAACTGTACTACAAACACTTGAGACAATGGGTCAAGGAAGCCATATGTCGTTCGGAATGCCTAAGCAACGGACAAATCAGAACAGTCACTATTATTTCTGCTGTGGTAATTTTCGAGATGTTAACGTTAAAAAATTAGTTATCCAGACTTATATATATTCGAAGAAATCTTCAATGAAGCGGGCATAACGTCCCTGTTCGAAGGAGTAGCGTCTAAAAAGTCAAAACCTTTCACCCAAGAACCATTAACTGGTTCGATAATGGACCTAGAATTACCTAAGGAATCTGCATTGGCTTCTAAGTACAAAAAGTGACAATCTGTTCTACTATAAGTAGGGTTGCCAGACATAAAATGCCGCAAGGGGTACAGGCAAGAATAAATTTGGAGGACTTGGGGTACAGTTGAGAAACAAAAAGGGGTATTTTTCGGGGGACAAATAAAACTAAATGTATTCAACTAAAAATTGATTTATTCGCTTAGGGAACAACAAACCCGTTCACAAATAAAAATTATATATCATTTGCCCAAAAAAAAAGTTACACTGGCAATCAAAACTGAGAGCATAGTAATTTTATTTTAAATATTTACAATGTTTTTTAGGTTAATTTTTTTTTTTGTTATTTCTCTTATAAAATTAATTTTCATACTTTAGCCAAAACCATAAAATTAATTCAAACTTTCAAACCTAGTAGAAACTCTAAAAAATGCAACAAATTTCCATAAAAACTTTGGACTTTGTAATCTGAGCTCTCTTTAATATGCAGTTACATGGCTCATGAAAATTTAGTAAAATAGGTGCAAGATTTCGAAGAATTTGACGAAAATGCGCAAGACCGTTTGCAAAACAAAACAAAAAATAAAAAAAACAACGCCAGTTTTTATGAATTGTACTTCTTATATGAAAAAACCGCTGCTTAAAACTTACACTAATTTTAATAAAATTTGATGCATATCCAAGAATTCAGATTAAAAAGTTCCAAATTTTGGTCGTAATTTGTTGCATTATTCTAAAATTTGTATTTTGTTTGCAAGGTTCATTGATGTGGTTTTTTTTCAAAGAATGAAAAATATTTTTATAAAAAATAACAAGAAAATGAACTTGAAAAACATTGTAGATATTTGAAAAAATCACCATGTACTCAGTTTTGATCGCCAGTGTCTGTACATAAAAAATATATGTACATATACATATGTATATGTGTATGTATACATATTTAGCCTTAAATATGGCATAAAAATTTATCGATACTTTTCGTTCAACTTTGATTCAACTATTCGCCTATAAGAATTGAAGAATTGAAGAATACAAACACGCTTTAAGCGAAAAGTGAACTATTTCGTGCCAAAATGGGGGACCTACGCAACCTTCCACACCGAGGGGAGACAAGAAGTCAAAATCGGTTATGTCCCCCCAATGGGGTTCGGAAAATGTTTTTTTTTTTTGGTTATTTTGGGAATGAGTCTTTCAGAATACCAGAAAAATTAATTGCACCTTTTTGTAGACACATCAATGTATAAATATCTATATTGTCCCCTCCTAGCACATAAAGCTGGTCCTTATTAAATAATTTGTAAAGACGTTAGAAGAAAATGGACAATGGTTTTCTTATATAATGAGATAACGTCCTGGGCTCGAATTTCATTCGATTGCAAACGGTCGTTCGTACGATCACGGAACCCTGGTCTAAACACAAAAAAGATAAAACCGAGAATTTTCGGTGGCACAAAAATAAGAATCTTAAACAAAGATGCTAGGATTTCATAAAAATTTTCTTTGAAATCACAAATCCAGAAATTACTCCGAAATCCGGAAAGACATGCTAGAGAGCTTTAAATCCTTAGGCACCTTGAGCAATTCCCAGAAAATTGTGGATCCTATAGTGAAGAACACGGTGAGCGGTTTTACCATGACCTAAAAACTATGGAAGAGAGGTACCAAGGCCTATGGAATTGTCGTATGATGGCTGAGTCCTTTGGGGAATGTAACGTGATCACCTAATTCACAAAACTCGCGAAAGAGAAAGTTTTTATGTACATAATAACGTAGTAAATGCAGTTCTCGATGCAAATTCTTCTGTGTGTTCTTCTGTAAAATTCAAAATCTAGAAAACTAAACTTGAATCGGTTATTTACCAAAGCCTGCATTTAAAGCAGCTCAGTTGAACTCCATTGAATTTGCCATATCGTAAAAATGCTGAAAGGGAATAGGTAATCAACCGATTCACCTAGAAAATCCAATTTTTTCTATTTACATATGTATGTAATCAATATTAGGTCCTAAGTTAAGAAATAACCTAACCAAAACTACTCTTAAACAGTGTAACCACTTCACTTTTTCTCTCAAATCAATAATAAACAAATCACTTTCGTGTGATCTCGCTCCACAGAAAATTGGCAAATTGCACTGGTTAAAATAATTTGTTGATTCATCTTTTATGTTTGCTCATATTCATGTTGGTGCAGCCACAGTTCGGGTATTCGGCCAACCTTGTCAACTGGAAGGTGACAGGCCCGATGTAGGGAGACAGAGGTGGCGCAATCAGCAGTACCGGTACTTTGTTCTTGGCGAATTTGACAGAAACAGTTGTTCGTGTGACGTCATTTTAGCAAACTGTTTGTATGTATGCAGAGATGTTTATATGCATGTAAATATGGCGACCTCCATGGTTTGACGGTTGACACTCTTTCTCTCCTCCATCTCCAATTACTCTTTCGTATTCGTTGCTATCTTGACGTCATCACCCGCAGGAATGGGCAATCTTGTATTCTATCATTCTTGGGTGACAGGTGCTATCTATGTATGTCCATACATACATAATGTGACCAACTATTTCATAGCTCAAAGGAGTACAGAAACTTAAAACCAAAAATGTAAAATATGTACGTGTCAAACGGAATTCAAACACACAATATCTCTTCTATATGTATTTGTATATATATTTTGTCAAACAGTAGATAATCATATTCGTGCTTTTTCATTATCGTTTCATTTATTTGTTCTAAATTATAATTTTTTTTTTTAAATAATACAAATTTGTATGTACACTCCTGCCGATCTGCGTTTTAATAACATTCGTTTTCGTTAGTACTGCTGGTGAATTTATTTTATATGTACATATGCATGTACAGCCCGTGTCATAATTATAAGCGCACCACATATTGACCAGTTTTAACAAATTCTCTTATTTTAATTATTTTTCTATAAAAATAGAGTTAATTCTTTGACAAAAACCGTATAAATCCAATTTCAATAATAATACTAATAATAATAGATTGGCGCATACACATATTTATGTTAGTGTTTGGCCGAGCTTCTCCTCCAATTTGTGGCGTGCTACTTGATGTCATACAAACGGGAGAGACGTACAATTTTACGCTGACTCCGAACGGCGATTGTTTATTTATGAGAAGCTGTTTTTCATAGCAGAAATACAATCAGAGGTTTTCTATTGCCTGCCGAGGAGCGACCGCTGTTAAAAAAACCCTTTTTCCTACATTTTTTTTTTGCGATGTTGCTTTGACCACGGCTTGAACCCAGGCGCGGCGGAGTGGAAGCGCGCACTGCTTACCATTACACCACAGCGGCCGTTGTCCAATCAAGCCTTGTGTAATATTAAAAAAAAAAAAACGAATCACTTTCGTAAAAAAATTTAGCTTTTTAATTAGATTTCTTAGAAAGATTTTAGGTATGCAGTTTTGTAGTGCATTCAGTTTTAGTGCAATGGAGTGCAAGTTTAAAGTACCTGGGACGTACCGCTGATTTTTGCCAAAAAGTCCTAGCTACTTTAAACTTACACTTTATTAAACATATGTTCTAAAATTAAATGCGCTACGAAGCAGCATACTCAAAATCTTTAATAGGGAATCTAATTAAATAGTTCGACATTTTTTCGAAAGTTTGTTGATTTTTTTTTTATAAATGTTAGTATTTTGCACACAGTTTGAAACCGGGTTTATACGTTTGTTTTTAAGAATAAACTAAATTTGTAAAACATTGAATGAAATTAAATAACAAAAAAAAATTGTTTAAACGTGTCAATATGTGGGCGCTTATGATCATTACATGGGGTGTATTTCAATGTGCATTTGCGCATACCTTGACTCTAAATACATACATACTGTTACTTTTTTTATTTACATACGCAAGGATGTCTTAAATAAGCAAACAAAACTTGTGGATAAGTAATAAATTCTTTACTTGTACAATTGGTTTTGTAATTTTCATTTCAATATAGACGGTTAGTACCTATTTAATTTAAATGATATGAATTCACACAAAACAAAACAACACCATAATTCAATCAAGTGTGACGTACTTGCAACACCAACCAGAATGGCGATCGTGGTCAATTGCAAAAACCTTTGGAAAAAAGTAGCGAAACATTAAAAACAAAATGACTCAGATGAGGTTTAGCTGTATTTAAGCGACTAATAAATATTCGAAGAATAAGTTGGAAAAGACTTTAATCTTATAATATTTAAAGCAAAATTTTTTTGTAATTTCTCCAATCTATTTTAGGGAAAACTTTCAATGCAAACTCAAAAATGTAAACAGGCCGGCTGAAGATAAGGGGTGAAGAGCATGCGAAAATGTGCCCAGAGAATGCGAAAATGTGCCCAGCAGCGAAATCAAGCGATAATTTCTATAATTATAACTGTTTGCCTCTGTTTACTTTCAACTAGCCGGTATTTTTTTATATTTCTTTCGTTAACGTCGGATATTTTTATCGCTAAATACCTTATACATACACATGTACACATACATATGTACACACAGTAGCGGACACAAAGAGAATACACTTAAATATTTGTATTATAAAACAAATTACTTATACTAGTGTTCGCCCAGCGGTTGAAATTCAACCGATAAAATTAAGGATAGTTTATGTAAGTTGAATGAGTTAAAATAACATTAGTTGGAATGGGTTAAGTGGAGGGGAGTTTAGCTTAGTACTTGGCATAACATAACATAACCATAACATAAGAATAAATAACATAACATATGAAGTATAACACACCACAATATAACATCGCACACTCTTCAGTTGTATTTCCTTTTTATCCCTTTTTTCACCTCTATCTAAATCTTATTTATTTTGGTTCATTTTATGCCAAATGATGTTGCCTTTGATGCCACATCAAGTGATATCATGTCATGTGGTGAAATTGGGTGTGGTGAGCTGCGGTGTGGTGGAATTGGGTGTAGGAGTTACGGTGTGGTGAATTTAGGTGTGGTGGATTCAGGTGTGGTGAGTTAAGTTATGGTGAGAAAGTTGAGGTGTGGTGAATTAAGGTGTGGTGAATTTTGGTGTGGTGAGTTGAGGTGAGTTAAGGTGTGGTGAGAAAGTTGAGGTGTGGTGAATTAAGTGTGGTGGATTTAGGTGTGGTGGATTTAGGTGCGGGGGTTAAGGTGTGGCGAGTTGAGGTGTGGTGAATTTAGGTGTGGGGAGTTAAAGTGTGGTGAATTAATGTGTGGTGAGCTCAGGTGGAGTAAGTTTTTAAGTTAAGATGAGTTAAAGTTAAGGGGTTATGATCTTTATCCTTATCTTCATCTTCATCTTCATCTTCATCTTCATATCCACCTTCATTGTATTTAGGTTTCTTTACTTTTATTCTAATCTTTGCCTTTATCCCTTTCTTCTTCTACATATTCAACTTTACCTTCTTCCTTGCATGAATCTTAATCTTCGTAAATCTGATTTCTAAACTGCTGCTTAGCAGATTTCTTTAATTCAGTATCAATATTAAAGCAATGTCATTGATGCCACATAAAGTGATATCATGTCATGTGGGGAAATTGGGTGTGGTGGTTTGCGATGTGGTGGGATTGGGTGTGGGAGTTATGGCGCTGTGAATTCAGGTGTGATGGGCTTAAGAGGTGCGGTGAGTTTAGGTGTGGTGAATTTATCTGTGGTGAGTTGAGGTGTGGTGAATTTAGGTGTGGGGAGTTAAGATGTGGTGAGTTGAGGTGTGGTGAGTTAAGGTGTGGTGAGAAAGTTGAGGTGTGGTGAGTTACGGTGTGGTGGATTTAGGTGTGGGGGTTAACGTGTGGTGAGTTGAGGTGTGGTGAATTAAGGTGTGGTGAATTTAGGTGTGTGGAGTTAAGGTGTGGTGAGTTGAGGTGTGGTGAGTTAAGGTGTGGTGAGAGAGTTGAAGTGTGGTGAATTACGGTGTGGGGGTTAAGTTGTGGTGTGTTTCATCTTCATCTTCATCTTCATCTTCATCTTCATCTTCATCTTCATCTTCATCTTCATCTTCATCTTCATCTTCATCTTCATCTTCATCTTCATCTTCATCTTCATCTTCATCTTCATCTTCATCTTCATCTTCATCTTCATCTTCATCTTCATCTTTATCTTTATCTTTATCTTTATCTTTATCTTTATCTTTATCTTCATCTTCATCTTCATCTTCGTCGCCTTGGTCTTCATCTTTATCTTTTCCTTTATCCTGATCTAAATATGTCCATTCTTTTCTTCATTTACATATTCACCCCCACCATTGTTATTAGGTTAGGTATTTAAATTTTCCTTCCTCTTTGTCTTTATATCTCGGTTTCTTTACTTTTATTTTAATTTCTGTATTTATCACTTTCTTCTTCCCCATACTCAACTTTACCTTCTTCCTTGTTTGAGTCTAATCTATTCATGTACATACATACATACATCTTATTCCTAAACTGCTGCTTAGCACGTTTCTTTAATTCGCTATCAATATTAAAGCATACATTTAGGGGGCATTTCCGCCCCAACCATGTACATGTATGGCATTGGTATTGGTGTGACTTTTGAATTGATTTTTCGCTCTATTTTAAACTGATTTGAAATTTTAAAAATTGCCTGCACATCAGCATCAAAATACCTTTCTAATGATATATAACTGTTTATACCTTAGAAGTATAGTTTAGCCGTAAAAGGGGTGTAAAGGAAACATGATTGCCTATTTATATAATGATGTATAAAAAAAATACTACATACATATCTACGCTCAGTACATTTTCCATCTGACTGTAAATAAAATGAGAGGTTTGAGAAAGCCAGAAATGGCGGAAGCTGACAGAGTCACAATTTTGGCTTTGCATATTATGAATTCGTACGATGCACGATAAACGCTTGCATTCTGTTATCCCCTATTACGAACCGATGTTCGTCGTAGCAAATCCGATAGTTAGCGCAACTGATTTGTGTTGGTTAACGATAAAAAAGTGAACAAAAACCACCGGCATTCAAAATAATACATCTGTCGGGCGTATGATACGATTCGACATAGGGCCGATAGACGAATACGAAAACTAATTTCTACGATAAGCTGGCCAGGGGTTATCGTCTATCGTATGGAAATTCAAAATAGGGGGGTTACTTAGATTTTTGGCAGAAGACCGGATCTATAGAACGCACAGAACTTGAATTTTAATTGAAAAAACCGGTTCTCCACTTTCAAATTAAGAAAATGCCGGAAAAAACACACTAACTGCTAGTCAGAAATCATGACCAAAATTAAAACATGACTGCCAAAAATAGATATATCTTTAGTTTCGAAATCAGTAAGGCCAAATAAGTTCAAAGTATTTTGGATGGCAAGTAAAACAGAAAAAATTGGTGAAAAATTCACACTTGATGGGGTTCACCGATCCCACTATTGTCAATGGGAAATACACCATACGCTGAACCGGACCGACTATATAAATATGGTATATTATAGACAGGACAGTGATCGATAATCAAGCAGCACCTTCGCCAACTCTCACCTCTTGAAATCCATCATCGGATCCCCTATCGCAGACGCAGAGCTCGGGGTGCTTCGTGAGATTCTCGCCTAAAATATTCTAAAAAACGGTTTGAAAGCGGTTTGAAAAAACCGAGTCAATCATCATAATTTCCCCCGAATTAAACAGATTAGTGTTCAGGCTCGAAACAGCCGAGGGAATTATACAACTACAATGGGGTGGAAATAAGTAAAGTGTCAGCTCCTAGAAACTTGAACCAATCGCCAAGCCATTGCCCCGAAAACCTTCAATAGACTACAGAAGCCACGGGTCAAGCACGATTGGAGAAAAGCAATCTTTGTCGACAAATCCAAAATTCACCTTTTGTCTTTTTTCTATTACATCTATGTTCATACTACTCAAGTACTTTAAAATATTTTTTTGTATGCTTTTGTTAATAAGAATATTAAAAGCGTGACGAAAAAAATGTAAATACGGAGGGAAAAAATGCAATATTTTAAAAGATTTTCATTTCACTCAACATCATTTATGTATGTATGTATTTTGTAATAAAGTATATTTCAAGTTTTCAATAGGAAAATTTTGTATTTTTTTATTTGTATTTATTTCGTAAAATTTTGTATTTTTTTATTTGTATTTATTTCGTAAAACTTTTGCTTTATCGACGCTATGATTTACAAAATAGTATCGATGGTCAGATTTCTTTTAGGTAAAAAATATTTGGCTGGACTCTCCGAGCAATAATTCCAGAAGCTAAAACTCCCTCCAAAGGCCTTCATGAGAGTCAAGAGGCTTTCCTTTCTCCTTACTTTTCTTCCAGAAGGGACATAGGGGGGAGTTCTTCTAAAACTGCTTTTTTAATTCACAGAAATCATCCCTAAAGGAAGTATTTATTTAAGGTTCAAATCAAATATGTACATATATTCACTTAAGAAGACCTACCTAAATTACCTCCTGGGACATAAAAAGTGTTTTATCATCGGTCCTGCCTTTGAAGAGTTGTCGCTTCTAATACGAGGCGGATAAATTTACTTTTCACAGAAATATATTTCAATGCTGATAGCACCGGTTTGAAATTAACGTCATCGCACATGCGGTCCAATAATTCTTCCGCATGTAAATAAAACAAAATAATCACCTTTTTAAGGTTGTCCTCTTATTTAGCCGCTACTGTATGTACATTCATATGTATACGAATTTGTTTTTAATAAGCCACCACAAACTTTCAGCTATTTCCCTTACATATGTACGTATCGTTTGCAAATATGTTTATACATTTCCAACTGTTATCGATAATGGAAGCTGCAGAATTCTTCTATTTCGTTCAAATACATTCCAACGTCAACTAACAAGTATTTATGTTATTCCCTACATATCGGTAACATTCCATAATTACTATTTTACCTACATATCTACCCATACATGTACTTAACATATGTGTGCATATATGGGTTGAATTTGCGTTTTAAGGTGCCTTTTTTTTAAATATAGAGTTGTATATGAGATTGTTTATAACTGTTTTCTTGATTTAAGTTTTCGTTTGCATTCATTTAACTATTGCTATGAGTACAGTAAAGCTATATATTGTAATTTTGCAGTTGAATCTAAAGTATTAATTAGCTTATTTGCGCTATGATTGCGTTTCTTTGAGAGTGTTTATATATTTATGTATGTGAGTAACACTATGTGTTACCTGCTGTGAATATTTATACTTTTTCCAAATTAGATAGAAATCGATACGTATAAGAAGAAAGCCTTATAATTTATCTTTTATAAATTTTAGTAAAGAATAAACTCATAAGTAATTTAAGAAGTATGTAGGTACAAAAGTTATGCGACTCAAACCGAGACGACGTCAATTCAAATATATGTATACGTATGTGAAACATTCAGAGTCATTGCGAGAGTCGTGTCGAATGCAAGTCGTTTTTCGAGAGTCGAATCGTATCGAAACTTTCATGTCATTGCCCAGAATTTCGACTCGACTAGTGTATTAAAACGGAAAAACTTGGCAGCGCTGCATTATTTTCGACGTTTACTTATTTCAGCACGATAGTAGACAATGCCAATGTTGTCGAGTTGTACAATTTAGCCTAGCTTACGACTTACGCAATAAGGGCGATTTAAACATTGCAATTGGTTGGGGAAATTTAGAATCCCATAAAAACATTGATGCGCAGAGGCCGCGTCGAATTCAATAACACGAAGTGACCCATGTAATCAAATCGGCAATACTGCAGCACTGATGAATGTTTGCAATGTTTTTACAACGTCCCAACTGATATATAAAGCTGCTGGAAATTCACACCGAACATCATACTTGAAACTCGAACAATTCCTATATTGAGCGCTTGCATTCGATTGGTAATATACTCGTAAGAAATGTGGTTTTGAAATAGGTCCTTTTTTAACAGTTGATCGCGATTTGGTGAACAAAGTTCTTCGATGTTAAACAGTGTGTATCTTTGGAAATTAATAGATGATTGCTGCCTGTTTAATTAAATAACTATTACTTGATTTACATATTTTATTTTATCCTCTTCAATTACAGATTTTTGATGACAAAATTAAATTTACTCTCTTATTCAAAATTTAGACTTTTTAATTAATTTGTAGTCCGCTCGGATTTGTGTTTTTTTATAATTACATATGTATGTATGTGCAGAAATAAATATGTATATTTATGTATGTATGTTTACATTAAAAAGGAAGTTTTATTTTTAATTAACATTTCTAATGCTTATTGTGCCATAGTAATAATTCAAAGAAATTCATATATGATATTTCATTTCACTTTTTAATAACTTTTTTCATACACTTAGGTTTCTAATAATCTTAAACAAATATACATAGAATCATGTAAAAATGCTCTTTACTCTTCTGTAAAAATATACATACGTAAAATATGTAAGTTTAGTATAGTGAATTTAAAAGTACAAATTTAAGCACGCTATCTCATAAATTACTTGAAATTTTATTTTAGTTTAGTAAATTTTTAATTCAAATATACGTAAAGGTACCCATGTCATAGAAATTATTTCCAACAATTCCAATTTCTTGTGTACGTTTGGAATGCGCTTCTTTAACTCTAACTTTAGATAAGTTTTTCTAACGTTTATAATCTATTCATTTTCAACTGGTTTTACAAGAGTCCTTAGAATCGTCCAACCGCCAATGATGCTATTTAAGTGTTTTCATCGTAAGCGCCCCTTTGTAACCGATTTTGGTATTTCCCCTTTTTCAATTCACTTATAATGACATATTGTTTCGCCTACCATTAACCTTATTTACTAAATTGCATATCTTTAAGGCTGGTCCCAACTTGAGACCCATATACTTCATCATCATTTCCGAGTTGAGAAGCAGCAGCGCTTTTCCATCGATTTCCTGCAGAGAAACGAGAATTCCAAACATTCGTATGGTCTTTTATTTAAAATGAGACTTACATGTTTTC